>NC_056735.1:30063432-30085932 GCF_019279795.1 Protopterus annectens | reverse complement strand
CTCTTTATTTTTTCTACTTCTCTTTCTTTTTTTCTTACACTTATTTTCATTTTTACAATCCATCCATAAATGTCTAATTTTGTTACATTTATACCATTTCATTTCACATTTTTTCATCATATCACAATTTCTCCACACATGTAACATTTTCTTTTATCACAATTGTTTATTAAATAGTCTTCTTTTCCACATAAAAACATGATTTGGGTTGTCTTCAGTATTTTACAACATTACTATTCCCCTCCACATTTATTATGTTTGATATATTTATAATTTTATTTTTAACACAATATGACAATCCCATCCACCAGTCCAAAAAACCTTTTTATCATAAAACTTCTGCAATGTCCAATACTTCATTACATAAAATTTTCAAATGTCCTCTCAAAGTCTCTCTTTCTATCTCTGTTTGAAATTACACATGAATTTTCATTAAATGCTTTTATCACATAAGGATCCTATGGGTTACAGTCTTTCTTTTTTCATATTCATCAATACAAATTTTCATTGAAAAAAACACTCTCAAATATAATATCACAAAATGTCTCTTTCTTAATAAGAAGAAATTATATTATCATAAGTGCTTTTGCATTCAAAGGAACTACTAAATTGTCCCACATTTCATACCTGTTAATTTCTTTGTGTTGTTTCCTTTATATCCTTACCATGTACTTCCATTTTTTCATTTTCTTCTGCCTTTTTCTTTTCTGCTACTCCCCTTTTACCTTCTTCTACTTTCTCTGCATATGTTTTCTTTCCCATATCACCTCTACTCTTCAAGATTGTCTCTGCATCTTCCTTTTGCATTTTCTTCATAATGTCCCCCCATGAAGTATCTCCTTCATTTCCTGGCTCATTATGCATCACCATTTCTTTAAGCAAATCATCCCACAACCCTCCCGACTGGAAGGCTGTTCCATTTGCTGACTCATCTCCTTCAAACCAATTTTGTTGAAACATCTTAGACTTCTGCCTACATTCTTCAGTCTGCATACTGGCTTTCTCCTCTGTTTCTCTCACCACTCCATTATCACCTTCTCTGTCCATCTGCCTCTTTGTTTCTTTGGACTGCCTGTGCAACTGAAACAGAAATAGAAAGTACTCATGTGAAATGGGTCCCACTCGCAACAATGACTAGTAGGTTTTTTATTGATATATACATTACATTACATATTATTCACATATTTACATATATACATTATTTACATCTAATTACAAATCTCCATACATTATCGACTTCAGTTTAAGCATTCCTTCCCCACTCTTTTATTCACAACCAAAACATTATTTTCTCCAAAATCTTTGTCAAAGTCCATTTTGCATTGTATTTAATTTCATTTAGTCTCTCATTCCATATAGTCCATGAAACATAAAATATTATTCTGTCCATTTTCTTCACTTCTTCCTGTTTTTGTGCATCATAATAACCAAATTCTATTATGCCCATATGTATTTTCTCAAATATTAATAAATGTTTCACCCTATTATGTTTACATATTTTTTCCACAGATTATTAACTCTTTCACATTTCAAAAACACATGTTCAGTAGTCTCAAACTCTTATTACATATTATATCTTGCTTTTCTTGTATGGCATATTTGCCTTAACCTGCAATTTTCTAATAGACAATCTCCATAAAAATCATTACATTCTTTAACCTTTTTATAGTTATTATATCTCATCATTATGTTTTTTCTTATATATGTTAAATCTTTCCCTAGATCTGTGCAAGTAAATGCTTTTGTAATACTTAAGTACCATTCCTTTCTATTTTTCTCACATATATTCTTTTTTTTTCCATAACACAATTTTGTTTTGATGCTCTTTCATTTCTTCATTCATAATACTTTCACTTCTTTTTTAACTTCCATTCCTCCCAATAGTTCTTTGTATTTATACTATAGAATCATTTCTATCAAGTTTTTATTTTCCTTCATAATTCCTTTTAATACCTTATACAAATTAAAGATGGTGCATGTACTATTGGGTTTATTAAACCCAAGCCCCCTTGCTCTTCTTTCATATATAGAATCCCTCTCTTGACTGGATTCACTCTAGAGCCTCATATAAAAGAAAATATAATCATCATTATTTCCTTTTCATACTTAATAGGAATCGTATAGATGCTAGCAACATAATTAATTTTTCCTATTACCATGGTGCTCAACAAATGTGCTTTTGTCTATATGAAAATCTATATGATTTCCAAAAATTAGCCATATCCTTTACTTCTTTGAGTACATTATCCCATTGTTGTCTGTATTCTTTCCTTCCAAATATTATTCCCAATATATCTATACATTTTTCATTGAACTTAATACCTCCTATCATACCTTAAAAACCAAATCCTTTACTTTACTCTTTATTTATACTTAAACTAATTGTTTTTAATTTATACTTAATTTCTCATTTACTTTTTCCATCCATACTTTATTTTTTACAATTAATACAATCTCATCCACATAATTATACATTATTGGTAATTGTACTTCCTTCATCATTTTGTATCCACAGCTACTTGACATTTTATTAATTTCCTTCACTATTGCATTCATAACTAATGAGAAAATTACTCTACTAGTTGGGCAGCCCTGCTTTATTCCACATTCTATTTTTACTTCTTCCCCAATCCAGCCACTTACATTTAGTTTCATATAGTTCCTTTCATAAACAGATTTTATTACTTGTAATATTTTGTTACTTACATTATATGCCTGCAAAATTCCCCATAATGATTTATACTGAATATTATCACATGCTTTACTTATATCCCATATCATAACATTCACTTCTACATTTTTATTTATATCATCAACTATTTTTTCTTATTATCCATAATAACGTTTGACTTCCTTTTCCTTTTCTTCCCAATATATTTTGGTCATATATGCTATTCATTTTTTGTAACCTTTTTGTTATTATTCACATCAAAATTTTATAAACCATATTATTCAATGTTATATGTCTCCAGTTTTTATCTCATCTTTATTTCCTTTTTAAATATAAATTGTATATCTCCTGTATATATCTCTTTCCCTTTAATTCCAGTTTCTAACCATTCAATCATAACTTCTATAAAAATATTTTTGCCACTCTTTCATTTCTTTATGCATACCATATTCAATTCTGTCCAATCCTGTTGCAGAATTCATGTTAATATCTTTTAGAATTCCATTCAGTTCTTTCATAATTATTTTTTTTGTTCTAAATACTCATTATCTTCATTATTTAAAATGTTTCACCTTTATAAATTTGTTCTGTTTTCTTCTCTTTTAACAAATAATTCCAGTACATATTCTTTAATTATTTCATATATTCCTTCTTGCTGTCTTCTTTGCTTACTTTCCTTAATTTTTAATTCTCTTATTATTTTCCTTCTACATTTTACTCAAATATGGTGCTAGCTTTTCTTTCTTTCCTTGTAAACAATATTTTTGCTTATATAAAAAGTTGCAAATTTTAATTTGATTCATTTTATATATTTCTGTTTCTTTTTCATAAAAATAATTTTCTTCTCTACTAAGTCTTTAAATGTTTCTTGACTTAATATGTTATATTTCTCTTTTTCTTTTCTTCTTTTCTTTCTTATACATTCTAAAACTTTTTTTATGTTTCTCTTTAAAATTAAGTCAATAAAGAATCAATTCTCACAAACCTCTCTCATATTCATATGATTTTATTTCCATAATTCCATAAGTTCTTTTTTTCTCTTCTAAATCTAATTCATTTTCATTAATTTTCTGTATTCCTTTTCATATTCTTATGTATATATTCTTCATTTTCCTATACTTTAACTCATATAGCTATATGATCTGAAAATTCAGCATACAAAATTCCTTTTTTATAACTTTTAAACTGTCAGATGTAAAAAAAATCAATTTATGTCCTAATTTCATTCTTTTTGTAGGTCCAGTGGTTATTCTCCCATACACTTAACTTTCCACTTCTCATAATTTCTTTAACCATTTTAAGATCACAGTTGCTCTTATTTTTTCTTAAATTACAATTAAAATCATCCGCCACCATAATGTCCATATTTACACAAAATATTCAAGAATATTTTTAAACATCCTTTTCTCTCTCTCTTTTTTGTTACATATGAATATAAAGCTATAATTCTATACATATATTTTTTCCATCTCAAGTCTATTACCGTAATTTGTCTTAGTTCCACTATGGTCACATCTAATATTTTAATGCTTTCTTGCTATAATATACATATGCCCAAGCATGTTTCTTTCCCCATGTTCCAAACTACCCCACCATTCCAAAGGTTTTTCAGTTTGTATTATTTCTTCTTCTTCTGTTAATAATCTGATATCTTCTAAAACAATAATATGTGCATCTACTGCAGCACACCATTGTAATATACCTATTCTCTTCTTAAGATTTTTCATACTGTTCACATTTAAAGCTAATATTTTCAGCTTTTACAGTTAATATAATAAAAGGTTACCCCTTTCCTTTCTTTTCTGTAAGCATTATATTTTTGAATTTTATTTTCCTTTCTTTAACTCTTTTCCCAATCAAAGTATTTTTTTATTTCTTACTGTCTACCAATCAGTTTCTTCCTCACTTGTCTCCTCTGTTTCTTTTTCCTTGTTACTTTCTTTAACTTCATGTATAAGCTCTTTATCAGTCACATCTTTTGTACATTTTCTTGTATAACATATTTTCTATCTCTTTCTCCTGTATAACTTTATTTTCATTTTGTTGCACATTCATTTCACATTCTAGCCATTAATGACCAGTATTGCCATATTTTCTACACTTGAAATCACATTTTTTTGCATTATGCCCTGTTTTACCACATAAATAACATCTTTTTATCACATTCATTGATGAACTGATTTTTTCCACAAAAATAACAAGTCTTTGGTTGACCCCTGTATTTCACAAAACCCCTATTACCATGAACATTAATAATATTAGGTACATGCATAACATTATCATTTTCCATTTTCAGTATTACTCCACATTCCCATCCCCCAGTCCATAGTAATCTTTCATCATATATTTTTGTAGTGTCCATTACTTTTTTCCATATAGTTACCAATTGTTCTTTCAGTTCTTTTGCTTCAACTTCAGTTTTAAAATGGATCATTATTCTTTTTTTGTTTTTCTGCAAAAAGCTTGCACCACATATTCTGACCATGGATAAATATTTTTCTTTTGTTCATATGCAGCCAAAAAAAATTCCATGGCCTACCCAGTCTCTAATATCAAGTCATAAAAAGGTTCTTTATTAATTACAATAAATGCTCTTACCTCTTTTGCTTTGACACCCAGAAGTGCTATGACAGAGTCCCAGACCTCATACCTGTCCAAACTTTCTTCTTTTTTACTGCTCACATATACTGTATACTTCTGTTTTGTTTCTTTTATTTCTTCTTTCTTCTTTACACCTTCTCCAACAGTTTGTGCATACGTTTTTGTCTCTGGAACTTTTTCTGGCATAGTCTCTTCTTCTCCTTTTTCTTCTTCTGTTAATTTCCATGATGTTGCACCAGGAAATTGCTGTTCCACTTTCTGGTTCACTTTGGTTTACCATTTTTTCCAAATAATCAACCTGCACCCCCCCCCCGGATTGAAGGATTGTAATTGCCTTTTTTCAGAGGTAACTGTCTCTCCTTCAAACAATCTCCTCTGAAAGTTTTCCTCTGACTCCATCTCAGTTACAGCTACAATCTCCTTGTTTTTTCTGCACCCACATCATCAGAAAAAAACTTCTAGTAGCGATTCTGCCATTTCAACTACATTTTCAGCAACTTTCACTCCATTTTCAGCAAAAGCTGAATAAGCCATGCTTTCTTCCTGTTCCTCTGGCTGCCTCCATGTCTGGACAGGAAACAGGAAGTCAGGATGTGTAACACACAAAGCCTTCCCCCGACTACCAAGAGTAGGGGAAGATCCCTGACGCCATGGCCAAATTTTTTCTAGTGGTATAAATACCACCTTGGGGCTCCCCTTAAAAGAAGCCACTTGCAGAGTTGGACTATCCTGGTCAACAAAGTATAAATAAATAATGTGAATATTTGATGGTTTGTTTAAAAGTGAGGAATTTATGGAAGAAAATAGCATTTGCAAGGTCTAAATTGCTTGAGAAAAAGGTCAGGGCTTTGTGGTTGTTTGTTCAGGATGGTTAAGGAAAGAATGTGCTGGAAACTTAAGTAGGGGGTCTAGCAGAAAGGGGGGTAGAAAGAAGCAAAGTGGGGTATTAAAATTTGAAATAAGTAGTACAATGATGCATATGCAATAATGAACATGAAGGAGATAATAACTGCACCAGTGTTATAAGGTTAACAGCATAAACAACAGACAAGCATTCTTTGTGGATGTAAATCAATTTTAGGTCAGAAAGGCAAAGGGCAAGTAGGAGCTTGGAGAGATAAGTTCTATCTAAGATGTTATGGCTCTAGTGGTAAGTTCTGTTCTATGATTGCTAGACTCCAGAAAGCTATATTAGGAAAGTGCAAGTCTATGACATCTTCCTGTTAAAGTGTTAAAGACTTTATTGTTGCTTATGAGGGAATGTGTGGGATTTCAGAAAGTTAGTAATGGGGTAATATTAGCAGTGCAGTTATGCCACTAGATATTTTTGTCCCTACATGTTACTATAAATATGATCCTTTTTAGTGCCATTTATGTATTTTATTATGTGATGCTTTATTGTTTATTTATGCTGACTTGTTAATTGTGTGTTTTTCATAACTGTTTGCATAAAATTAAATAAAGCATTATACCAAAATGGAGGCTTACCTCTGGCCTTGGAGTCTGTGGATATGGGATTAGGAACAAGTCTTTTGGTTCCTCTTGTATGTTTGTTGAAGAGGACAAAGGCTGATAAGCAAGCAGAAACAAACTTGTTTATGTTGGCAATGTTCTCCTTGAAAAGGTAGCACCATAATCAAGCATCTTGTACCAAGGCTTTTTGGTGTCGTGATCATCTAGAACTAAAGGATTAGAGGACTGAATGTAAAGAAACCTGAATCCACTTTTTTGGGAATGGAATCTCAGAAGGATATGCAAATGCTCATGTCTTACACTTGTACACAAGGATCATACAGCTTCAAGTCTGACTATATTTGAGTGTGTGTGTGTGAGCTCAAGCATTTCACAAAATAGATTAACAGCAAATGAATAAAAGATTAACATCACAGCAAATGAAAAACAAACCAAAATACAAATAAGGCAGTAAATGTGCAGTAATATCTAGTCAGTGTAGCAAATCTAATTAAATGCAAGTCCAAGGAGATGTGATTTTAACGAGTGCATGAAACTGCCCAATGTCTGAGACCTTCTCAGCCAACCATGTAGCAAGTTCCAAAGATGGGCTACAATTGTTAGCAGGCCCTGGATGATGGAGCGTAGAGACACATCTGGCTAATACTATGTCAGTGGGTCTTGGATGAGGAATCGAGTGAACACCTCATGTTAAGTTTCACATTTCAAGTCTACTAAGTGAAAGCACTCAAAGGTTTACTTTAAGTTTATGAAAACATCACTGTCTTGCTGCTTGCATTATATAATGGCTTGCTTTTGTGATGTCTAGAAAGGTTACTTTTATCTTTGAGTGGATGTGGGCAGACAAATGAAGAGCCACACCTCAGTACCTGCTAGATTAGCACAGTGTTGGTTAGCTGTCCCTCCATGGAAGAGCCATGTGGGTCACTATATCAAAGTCAAAGTAAACTTTATTGTCAGTTAGATGCCACAAGTGAAGTCTAAATGAAATTACATGCATCATGCTCAAATTGAAAAGACAAATACATATAATTACATGTTTAGAAGAGAGACATATACATACGTACATACAATAAAACGTGTTAACAGACCTAACATTTATCTTTTCTCTTAGACAGTTATATTACTGCTTATTACTACAATTATTCTATGCACCACTCTAGTAGCTGATTGGTTCCTTATTACACCTGTACTTATTGCACAATGTAATTCTCATGTTATCTAGATTATGAGAAAATCTAGCAATTTGTATTGCACATAATTTTCTTGTAAACTGATAAGTTGGTTGTGATGTCTGATTGTTATTGCACTATTATTTGGTTATCACAAAACTTGCCAGTGTCTCACATCCCTGAAATTAATACCAGAGTTCAAGAGTTTAATTGCTTCAGGGAAAAAACTGTTCTTGAACCTGGTCATTTTACAGCGTACACTGTGGTATCTACTGCAAGATGACAAGCATGTGAACAGTTCAATAGCAGGGTGTGTAGGATCGCTTGTTGTTTTTGTTGCTGTGTTGTAGCAATGTATACATCCTTTATCTCTGGATGTTTGGACCCCATTATTTTTTCTGCAACTCTATCTTTTGTAGGACTTTTTGATCTGCAGCTGAACAGCTTCCGTACCACACCTTGAAGTTGCATGTTAGGATACGTTCTATGGTACTCCTGTAGAAGGTGGAGAGGATAGAGGGAGGTAGGCTTGCTTTCCTCAGTCTCCTCAGGAAGTCCAGGCACTGATGGGCCTATGTGACTGGTATTTGTTGATCAAAAAAGATCCACTGCTATATAGACCTCCAGGAATTTTGTGTTCTTTACCCTTTACACTTCCTCCCCATTTATCATGAGAGGAGAGTGAGCCGTTTGTACTCTCCTGAAGTCTATTATGATCTCCAGACATTGACATCAAGATTATATCTGGCACACCAGTCAGAGATCTCACTTCTTCCCTGTAAGCTTTTTCTTCTCCTTTGCTGATGAGTTCCATGACTGTAATGTTGTCCGCAAAATTAATGATGTGTTTGGTGTTAAATCTGGTTCTACAGTCGTGGGTCAAGATAATAAACAGTAGCAGATTTAGCACACAGCCCTGAGGTACTACTGTGTTTATAGTGATGCTCTTTCAGGAATTCTTACCTAAACATACCCTTTGGGGACTTCCAGTCAGAAAGTCCAGGATCCAGATGCACATGTGGCTATTAACACCTAGGTGGACAAGTTTGCTATTAGCTGTTGTGGGATCACTGTATTGAATGCTGAACTGAAATCAATAAACGGCATTCTGACATAACTGCCCTTATTTTCAAGGTGTGTCATTGTGAGATGCAGTGCAACAGAGATTGCATCCGCTGTACAGTGGTTTGCATGGTATACAAACTGCACTACATGAAGTGCTATTGGAAGGTTTCCTTTCAGGTGTTTTTTGACCAGCCTTTCAAAGTTTTTCATGATGAAGAATCTGAGGGCCACAGGTCTATAATCATTAAGGCTAAATGGAGTGGCTTTCTTTGGTAGTGGTATAATGTTTGTGTTAATCATTAAGGCTAGAGGAAGTGGCTTTCTTTGGTAGTGGTATAATGTTTGTGTTAATCATTAATGCTAATGGGACTGGCTTTCTTCAGTAGTGGTATAATGTTTGTGCTAATCATTAAGGCAGAGGGAGCGACTTTCTTTGGTAGTGGTATAATATTTGTGTTAATCATTAAGGATAGAGGGAGTGGCTTTCTTCGGTAGCGGTATAATGTTTGTGTTTTAAAGCACTTGCGTACCTTCACTTGCCTGAGGGAGATATTAAATATATCCATCAATACAGTGCTTTGTTGTTCAGCAGAATCCTTTAACACCTAGCCCATGATGCAGTCCAGCCTAGCAGCCTTTCTTGGATTCACTTGACCCAGGGTCTTTGTCACCTCAGCTTGGTTAAGAATGAGGACTTCATCGCCTGGTTCTGTAGGGAGTAACATTGCCTTGGAGCAGTTTTTCTCCTCGAATCTGCTGTAGAAGGTGTTCTGCCTATCCAGGAATTCTGTGTTGTCCTCTCATTGAGCTGATGTTTGTATTCAGTTCTGGCTTTTATTCCCTGCCACATACTCCTGGAGTCCCTCCTGTTTGTGAACTGGTTTTGTACTGTCTTTCCATACGCCCTCTGTGTCTCCGTTATTCCTCACTTCAGATTTGCCCTTGCCAACCTAACAGCATCTTTCTCATTCATCTTGAATGTCACATTATGGTCTTTTACAAGCTTGTATATTTTGCCTGTTAGCTATGGTTTTTAGTTTGCTCTTATGATGATGTTTTTATTCACCATTACATCTTTATGCATTGAAATATACATGCCACCACTGTTTCTGTGTATTCATCCAAGTTGATCTGTTGGTCGACTGTAGCAGCCTCTGTAAATATGTACCAGTTTGTGATCTATAGGCAATCTTGTATTGCTGTGATTGCACCCTCTGGACATACCCTTGGACTGTTGTAATTACACCCTCTGGCCATGCCCTTGGATTGCTGCAATTGCACCCTCTGGCCATGCCCTTGGATTGCTGTGACTGCACCCTCTGACCATACCTTGACTTGCTTCACAGTGAACTTTTCCCTGATTAGTGCTATTTTATATACTGGCATTAACATAAGGGTAAGGTGGTCTGAGTCATCCAAATACAGATGTTGCACAGCTTTATATGCCAAATTAATATTGGTATATACTTTGTCCAAGGTGTTCATTTCCCTTTGTAGCAAATCCCATATGTTGGTAATAATGGCGTAATACGGACTTCAACTCAGCCTGATTGAAAACTCCTGCAATAATGTGTGCAAAATCCGTGTTTTTATTTTGTAGGTCACAAATTGGGTTATACAGCATAGTCAGAGCTTCACTAGTGTTTGCACTTGGTGGTATACACACTACTATCATGACGATGCCATTGAACTCTCTGGGAATGTAAAAGGGTCTGAATCTCACTGCTAGGAACTCTATCTCTGCAGAGCAGTGGCTCAGTACAGTGTCACAGTTTCTGCACCACTTGTCATTTACATACAAGCATGTATATGAGTGTGGAGTGACAATGTCTGAACCATTGTTAACCGCTGCAGCAGGGAATAATTAATTGCCCTAAGGGGAAGGAGCTGTACTTGCTTATGTGTTGTATCACATAAGGAATTACAACAGTCCTAGAGAAGCAAATGCCATAATGTTCCAAGAAAACAGAAAAATCAGGTATCATGAGAATATCTTGATTGTTCATGCTGAGTTTAAAGAGAAGGCAGGCACAGAATTTTATTAATTTCCCCACATCTTGTAATGATGTAACCTTCAACTAATAGTAACCTAAAGCTTCATGATAACATAACTCTCAAGCAGGTAAACATCCTAAATGTCTATAGACACTTATTATTTTAAGACATCACACTTTGAATTATCTAGTATAGTCCTTTAATTCATTATAAGTAGCTGTTATAAAACAATACATAATTAAATGAAATTTTTAAATAATAATTTTTTAAATAAATATTATTTCATAATAAATATTTTGTTTTTAACACATTATTGAGATTAGAAGGTTGAAATATTCCATATTTAAAAGTAAATCTTGTATCCATACTTACCCCCTTTTTCCCATGTTTGCAAATGAGGTCATGGTTTCACTTAAGCAGTGACAATCATCTAGACCAAGATTCACACCACCGGGTGACTAGCCCTGCCAGTGTAGTACTTCTACACCTCACCTATGGCCAGTTTAGAGTGTCCAGTCTACCCACTGCATAGCTTTGGAATGTGGGACGAAACAAGCTCCCAGAGGAAGCTCACGTGAGCACAGGGAGGACATGTAGACTCTGCATAGAAGGCACCCCAGCCGAGAATTGAAGCAGGGAACTTCTTGCTGTGAGGCGACAACACCATCATCTGCATCACTGTACCACCCAATGTTGATTTTACTAGTTACTTTATAAAAAATGGATGAATTGAAGTTTCTCCCTTTTGCATTATGACTACTATGGAGATGTTGCACAAGCAGGTTAATAGGGGTGTTATTTATGATAGCGTTTAAATGATCTACAATGTTGCACCAGTAGGTTAATAGGGGTATTATTTATGATAGCATTTAAATGATCTACAATGTTGCACCAGCAGGTTAATAGGGGTGTTATTTATGATGGCGTTTAAATGATCTACAATGTTGCACCAGCAGGTTAATAGGGGTATTATTTATGATAGCGTTTAAATGATCTACAATATTGCACCAGTAGGTTAATAGGGGTGTTATTTATGATAGCGTTTAAATGATCTACAATGTTGCACCAACAGGTTAATAGGGGTGTTATTTATGACAGTGTTTAAATGATCAACAATGTTGCACCAGTAGGTTAATAGGGGTGTTATTTATGATAGCGTTTAAATGATCTACAATGTTGCACCAGCAGGTTAATAGGGGTATTATTTATGATAGCGTTTAAATGATCTACAATGTTGCACCAGCAGGTTAATAGGGGTGTTATTTATGATAGCGTTTAAATGATCTACAATGTTGCACCAGTAGGTTAATAGGGGTGTTATTTAAGATAGCGTTTAAATGATCTACAATGTTGCACCAGCAGGTTAATAGGGGTGTTATTTATGACAGCGTTTAAATGATCTACAATGTTGCACCAGTAGGTTAATAGGTGTGTTATTTATGATAGCGTTTAAATGATCTACAATGTTGCACCAGCAGGTTAATAGGGGTATTATTTATGATAGCGTTTAAATGATCTACAATGTTGCACCAGCAGGTTAATAGGCGTGTTATTTATGATAGCGTTTAAATGATCTACAATGTTGCACCAGTAGGTTAATAGGGGTGTTATTTATGATAACATTTAAATGATCTACAATGTTGCACCAGCAGGTTAATAGGGGTGTTATTTATGATAGCGTTTAAATGATCTACAATGTTGCACCAGCAGGTTAATAGGGGTGTTATTTATGATAGCATTTAAATGATCTACAATGTTGCACCAGCAGGTTAATAGGGGTGTTATTTATGATAGCGTTTAAATGATCTACAATGTTGCACCAGTAGGTTAATAGGGGTGTTATTTATGATAGCATTTAAATCTACAATGTTGCACCAGCAGGTTAATAGGGGTGTTATTTATGATAGCGTTTAAATGATGTACAATGTTGCACCAGCAAGTTAATAGGGGTATTATTTATGATAGCGTTTAAATGATCTACAATGTTGCACCAGCAGGTTAATAGGGGTGTTATTAATGATAGCATTTAAATGATCTACAATGTTGCACCAGCAGGTTAATAGGGGTGTTATTTATGATAGCGTTTAAATGATCTACAATGTTGCACCAGCACATTAATAGGGGTGTTATTTATGATAGCGTTTAAATGATCTACAATGTTGCACCAGCAGGTTAATAGGGGAGTTATTTATGATAGCGTTTAAATGATCTACAATGTTGCACCAGCAGGTTAATAGGGGAGTTATTTATGATAGTGTTTAAATGATCTACAATGTTGCACCAGCAGGTTAATAGGGGTGTTATTTATGATAGCGTTTAAATGATCTACAATGTTGCACCAGCAGGTTAATAGGGGTGTTATTTATGATAGCGTTTAAATGATCTACAATGTTGCACCAGCAGGTTAATAGGGGTGTTATTTATGATAGTGTTTAAATGAACTACAACATTGCACCAGCAGGTTAATAGGGGTGTTATTTATGATAGCGTTTAAATGATCTACAATGCTGCACCAGCAGGTTAATAGGGGTGTTATTTATGATAGCGTTTAAATGATCTACAATGTTGCACCAGCAGGTTAATAGGAGTGTTATTTATGATAGCTTTTAAATGATCTACAATGTTGCACCAGCAGGTTAATAGGGGTGTTATTTATGATGCCGTTTAAATGATCTACAATGTTGCACCAGCAATTTAATAGGGGTGTTATTTATGATAGCGTTTAAATGATCTACAATGTTGCACCAGTAGGTTAATAGGGGTGTTATTTATGATAGCGTTTAAATGATCTACAATGTTGCACCAGCAGGTTAATAGGGGTGTTATTTATGACAGCGTTTAAATGATCTACAATGTTGCACCAGCAGGTTAATAGGGGTGTTATTTATGATAGCGTTTAAATGATCTACAATGTTGCACCAGCAGGTTAATAGGGTGTTATTTATGATAGCGTTTAAATGATCTACAATGTTGCACCAGCAGGTTAATAGGGGTGTTATTTATGATAGCGTTTAAATGATCTACAATGTTGCACCAGCAGGTTAATAGGCATGTTATTTATGATAGCATTTAAATGATCTACAATGTTGCACCAGCAGGTTAACAGGGGTATTATTTATGATAGCGTTTAAATGATCTACAATGTTGCACCAGCAGGTTAATAGGGGTGTTATTTATGATAGCGTTTAAATGATCTACAATGTTGCACCAGCAGGTTAATAGGGGTGTTATTTATGATAGCGTTTAAATGATCTACAATGTTGCACCAGCAGGTTAATAGGGGTGTTATTTATGATAGCGTTTAAATGATCTACAATGTTGCACCAGCAGGTTAATAGGGGTGTTATTTATGATAGCGTTTAAATGATGTACAATGTTGCACCAGCAAGTTTATAGGGGTGTTATTTATGATAGCGTTTAAATGATCTACAATGTTGCACCACCGGGTTAATAGGGGTGTTATTTATGATAGCATTTAAATGATCTACAATGTTGCACCAGCAGTTTAATAGGGGTGTTATTTATGATAGCGTTTAAATGATCTACAATGTTGCACCAGTAGGTTAATAGGGGTGTTATTTATGATAGCGTTTAAATGATCTACAATGTTGCACCAGCAGGTTAATAGGGGTGTTATTTATGACAGCGTTTAAATGATCTACAATGTTGCACCAGCAGGTTAATAGGGGTGTTATTTATGATAGCGTTTAAATGATCTACAATGTTGCACCAGCAGGTTAATAGGGGTGTTATTTATGATAGCGTTTAAATGATCTACAATGTTGCACCAGCAGGTTAATAGGCGTGTTATTTATGATAGCGTTTAAATGATCTACAATGTTGCACCAGCAGGTTAATAGGCATGTTATTTATGATAGCATTTAAATGATCTACAATGTTGCACCAGCAGGTTAACAGGGGTATTATTTATGATAGCGTTTAAATGATCTACAATGTTGCACCAGCAGGTTAATAGGGGTGTTATTTATGATAGCGTTTAAATGATCTACAATGTTGCACCAGCAGGTTAATAGGGGTGTTATTTATGATAGCGTTTAAATGATCTACAATGTTGCACCAGCAGGTTAATAGGGGTGTTATTTATGATAGCGTTTAAATGATCTACAATGTTGCACCAGCAGGTTAATAGCGGTGTTATTTCTGATAGCGTTTAAATGATCTACAGTGTTGCACCAGCAGGTTAATAGGGGTGTTATTTCTGATAGCGTTTAAATGATTTACAATGTTGCACCAGCAGGTTAATAGGGGTGTTATTTATGATAGCGTTTAAATGATCTACAATGTTGCACCAGCAGGTTAATAGGGGTGTTATTTATGATAGCGTTTAAATGATGTACAATGTTGCACCAGCAGGTTAATAGGGGTGTTATTTATGATAGCGTTTAAATGATGTACAATGCTGCACCAGCAAGTTTATAGGGGTGTTATTTATGATAGCGTTTAAATGATCTACAATGTTGCACCACCGGGTTAATAGGGGTGTTATTTATGATAGCATTTAAATGATCTACAATGTTGCACCAGCAGGTTAATAGGGGTGTTATTTATGATAGCATTTAAATGATCTACAATGTTGCACCAGCAGGTTAATAGGGGTGTTATTTATGATAGCATTTAAATGATCTACAATGTTGCACCAGCAGGTTAATAGGGGTGTTATTTATGATAGCGTTTAAATGATCTACAATGTTGCACCAGCAGGTTAATAGGGGTGTTATTTATGATAGCGTTTAAATGATCTACAATGTTGCACCAGCAGGTTAATAGGGGTGTTATTTATGACAGCGTTTAAATGATCTACAATGTTGCACCAGCAGGTTAATAGGGGTGTTATTTATGATAGCATTTAAATGATCTACAGTGTTGCACCAGCAGGTTAATAGGGGTGTTATTTACGATAGCGTTTAAATGATCTACAATGTTGCACCAGCAGGTTAATAGGGGTATTATTTATGATAGCGTTTAAATGATCTACAATGTTGCACCAGCAAGTTAATAGGTTAATAGGGGTATTATTTATGATAGCGTTTAAACGATCTACAATTCTCATTCTTTTCTTTATAACAGGCTGTCAAATATAATTATTTAGTCATGGGCATAAAAGCAAAAGACCAATTTTGCAGTCTGACACTGATATTCTACAAAATCATGTATCTTAACACAATTAATAATACGTTCTCTGTCACAACATCAACATGACAAAATAAAGCATCCTGCATATGTGGTCTCGACTGCATTTACTGCCCTGTCTTGTAAATTAGGACAATAGGAGAATGGCAATTTTAGGATAACAGGAACTTCTTTCTGCAAATTACACATCAGTACTTCTCAACATTCGAATATAATAAATAACAAAACAGATCTATTTATCTGAGTTATAATTTCTTCAAGTTTTCAGGAGACTGTGGTGCACACATGTAACATAATGTCATAAGACTAGGATATATTTCTCCCCAGAGTGAGCATCTGTGCACCTGTCTATTTATTTCAATATTTAAACTCAAGTGTCCAAAACACAAGAGTTATTTTAAAGTGTAAAGACAGATGCGGCTTGAAACACTGATCAATGAAAGCACCACATTTTTCTGTTAATCTACTGCCGAGTTGGCAAAATAAATAGTAGCTTCTGCACTTAAGGAGTCTAGAGCTCCACCCGGGTCTTGCTATAGTATTAACAATAAATAAGTAAACAAATAGGCAAGGATTACTACAACTACTTTCCAACATATTCTACTGTGTTTCTATATACAACAAGTTTGGTGTACATCTGGGACCTACTCCATTATTTTCAGGGATGTGAAAATGCCATTTACCTGTGACGATGTTTTTTCTGTAATTTCTTGTTTGGCCATATCCTACAGTTTTAAAGCTGTGTGAGGTCACGGCCTCTCTGTCACTATAAATCACTTGCTCCACATCATCGTCTTCATGAGTCCAGTACAGTGCAGCACTAAAAGCGAGGAAAGACTGTGTCCATTTTCACTTTGGGAAAATCTAATGATGAAATGAGATGGACATTCAAGCAATGACGTATTATACATGGCTGCACTTCAGATGGAAAGGATATTTTTTTCTATTCTATCATTTTAAGCACAGAACAAACATACAGTAATGTGGATACCCCGTCTTAAACAGACAGAAAACACATTTACACAATTTATCGTGTGTGAATGCTAACACATACTCATACAAGCTTGCAAACACAAAAATGGTTCCACCATTTCTGCCGGAAAAAAAAAAACTGTTACTACTATGCCTATTATTTATTTCACCCCACAACCTCTACAATGTCCACATCCATCCTTAAATCCACTTCAATGGCATCACCAAACATGACCCACAGAATTGCAGAGCGAGACTCTGCAACACCCTTTTTCAAGCAGATGAAAATAATCAGCATTCTTAACTGAAGCAAAACTGTTAGTTACTAACTCCCCATCGAAAAAATGTAACAAATATTGCCTCGGAAAAGTTTTACTTTTCTGTAACTGTTTAGTAGGTTATAGTCTGCCAGACTAGAATCATGCTCAAGGTGCTCTGCTTTACCTACTGCTTCTGCCAGTTCCATTCCCTTACCTGTGGTTTCACTCAGAAATGGGTAGAAAGTTTGAATCTTATTCATGCATTTATGCATATCACTGATGAAATGATGATGATGATGATGATGATGATGAAGAAGAAGAAGCTGGCTGCCTTATGTGAACCATAGATGCAGTGTGTCTGGCAGCTTATCCAGAGGATTAAGGCTATGAGATGCTAATGCCCTTTACCTTGCACTCCTGATTTTCAGTCGGTCAGTCTCCATTCACCTACTGTGTGACCCTGGCCAAGTTCCTTCATCACAAAATGCTCCTTTGTGATTACCCAATTAGTAACCTTCTCTGGCCCAGTCACTGAATATTTCAAGGCACATTTGTCATGTTAGAATCATAGACACACCTGTGACTAGCCTGGAGCTCAAATCACTGAACTATTCAATTTAGTTTAGCCCACCCCTAATCTTTACAATTTACAGACAGGAAAGTTGTGCACTGTAAATGCATATTTATACAACAATCCATTTCAGCTTTTGTTAATACCACTCCATATACTGTGAGGTGTCTAACATTTGTCTGTTCTTACATACTTTTATTTTTGTGTATATTTGTGCGTCATTCTCCTGCATGACTATGATATATAATTACTCGTAAAATAACTGGGCTGTGCTTTGCAGTAAAAAGAACAGTGTTCATAACAGATGGTGTTCATTTCTCAAATGTAGCACTTCATTCTTATATATTGTACATGTTGTGTAATATATTTATGTCACACTTGTGTGGTTGTAATGAGCACATAGTTTGCATAGCAACTAGGATGAGTATTAAAAATGCAATATGCTTATGGACCTGCCTGTCTTCGTGACATGCTGTTGATAGTGTGACCAGAAAGGACTACTGGAAACCTGAGCTCAAGTTCCATCTGAAGCACTTCATTTTAAAGATCAGTGGGCAGAGGGATATGTACACCTTATTTGCCCCAATGACACGCAGCTGATAGGACTGCTTAAACTCTTATATGAAGCATTCATTTTCCCTTTGTTTGCATGGGTTCTGCAATATGCATGTGCGATTGGAGCGATTAGTGATTTGCATAGCAAATGGTTATTGCAATGAGGCAGCCTAATGTGTAATTCTCAGCTGTATCATTGCTGCAGTTTATAGAATAATTTAACTGGTGTTAGATACAAACTCATGTATTTATACAATTAATATGTTCTCTGTCAGACCATCAGTATGACAAAATGATCCTGCATATGTGGTGTGTTTCACTTGTTGCATTATATACATGCTGTGCATGGTTGTTAATGATTTGTGTAATAACTGGGTTATGCACTAAGAAAAAATAATGTGTTTAAGGCTGCACAGGTTTAGATGTGTAAGTGCCAAGACTTTCATGATAATTAGAACAGGATATCAAAGTGCCTGTTTCAAGTCCCAACTGAGACAATTAATAATTCATGACTTCAGTATACATAAAACATAATTATACAATGTACAGGGTTTGCCTACAGAGCATGTATAAAATATAATTATACAGCGGACAGAATTTACCTTCCATTGGCATGCATTCTGCTCAGAAGGTAAAAAGCATTATATCTAACCAATACATTTGGTAGCCACACAAAAACACAAATCAATGCAGCTACAGAAAAGATCAATACAATGAGTGTTACTGAAATCTAAAGTACTGTTTATAAAGTAAACCATCTCCCCCACACATGAACATTATAACAACTCTGAAAGCCCAGGCATTCATTTGTTTTTCATGCTATGTGTCCTGGCATGTTAAATTACTACAGTCTTATGATTTGCAGCTTTCACAGTAACAGTGCTAGAAACTGTGTTTATGCAATGTGCTGCAAATACATTCCTGCATTCATGGGAGTGTGCAGTACTTTCAAAGGGCCATATCTGCTGACTTGTTTCAGTGCTGATAGATGGAAAGAGAAAAAGTGAGAGATGGAGGGAGAGAGGGGGAAATACAAAATAATATAAGACAATGCTGTTATTAAAAAAAATAAGACATTCATTTCTATATAATTCACCCATCCTCTGATACCCACTTTATGCTATATTATAGGTCATGGGGGAGTGACATTCTATCTTGCGACTTAAAGGATGCAAGACAGGAAACTAACTCTGGATGGGATGCCAGTACATTAAACAGCCATGTGCACACTCTTTCACACATGCACATACCTATGAGCAATTTAAAAGATCACCAAATAATTTGTTTTGGAGATGTGGAAGGAAACTGAAACACACAGTGAAAAGTCACACAGTCACAGAGAGGATGTACATATTCTATTCAAAAGGCATTCCACTGGGAACTGAACCAGAGAACAAAGGACTGTGAAACATTAGCATCAATTGTTGTACCACTGGGTTGCCCTTCTGTAGATAATGCCTTAGTATGACAACAGTATATCATAGTAAGAACATTATCCATGATACAGAGTTCTAGTATGTCACTGGGACTGCATCCTTGTCTCCAAACAGTACCTCAGTATGGGTAAAATATGAATTACCCACACCCTGCCATAATGTTTTGATATAGCAATAACCCACGCCTGGGTGTGGGTAATGCTGGATTTACCCACGGTTGGCGTGGTTTGGTCCCGAGGGCGACCAACAAAGCCAACCGTGGGTAAATACAGCATTACCCACCCAGAAGTGGTTATTGCTATTATAATGACATTATTTAAGAAAAGAAATAATTACTTTTCTTAAATAATGGCATTGTATAATGCCTCTTTACTGCCCTTCCGCAGCTGTCTGGTATTCTGCGGCAGTTCTGATGTACTGCATGCCTCGCGGTACATCAGAGCTGTGGGCAAAGCACTGTTCGCTATGTTAAATGGGTTTAACATAGCGAGACAGCTTTAAAATAAGCAATGGGGATCTCCGTTGCTTATTGTAAAGCTGTCTCACTATGTTAAACCTATTTAAAATAGCAGTAAAGCAATGGAGATCTTGCGATCTCCGTTGCTTTTAAAACTGCCTCGTTATGTTAAATGGTTTTAACATAGCGAGACAGCTTTAAAATAAGCACCGGATATCTCCGTTGCTTATTTTAAAGCTGTCTCGCATGTTAAACCCATTTAATATAGCGAGACTTTAAAAGCAACGGAGATCGCAAGATATCCGTTGCTTTTACTATTAAGCTATGTTAAATGAGTTTAACATAGCGAGACAGCTTTAAAAAAAGCAACGGAGATCTCCGTTGCTTTTTTTAAACCTGTGTCGCTATGTTAAACTCTTTTAACATAGCGAGACAGTGTTTTATACTAACGGAAAAAGTCCGGGCGACCGGACCTTTTTCCATTAGTATATTGAGGGATTTACAACGGGCACGCTGGTTGGGCTGGCCAATCAGCGTGCACGTTTTAGGGGAGGAATTGTATAATATAGCATATTACCTAGCCTGTGCTCTTACAATAACATTTATTCAAGTATCAGTTAATCAGTTTGTTAAGAAAAATTGACAAGGTCTCTTTTGCACAAAGCCATGTTAATGACATTTGCATGAAGCCATGTTAACAACGTTTAACTAGAACATTCGTTCCGAGAATTCCAACAACTACAACCACATCCTTATCTTTTTGTCCATTATTTTGCTTGCAGTGGAAGGGAAGGACTCCTTTCTGGAGTCCTTAAGCTGTAAGATCCTGCAGCTTCCATACAGTCTGTATGTCATTACCTCTATTTTCAAGGATATATCTTTTCAACAACATTTCTGGAAAAAATGCAACTCCCCTCGTGGATTCACCAAGAAAGTCAGAAATCAGACCACAGGTAAACATACTGCCCAATGTAAATTCTTTAACTATAAACCTGTGGAATGTTTGGGGAAAAATCATTAAAATATTTTTTTAAGACAGCAAGCCTCCTTTTTCATTTTGTATATTTCAAATACTTAATTATATATACTAGCTCTGTGAATACATAACACTGGAGGGAAATGAAAAAAAAAATGACTGAGAGTGAAACAAGACACAACTGCAATCTCACAGTAGCGCTAAAATAATATTAAAATGTTCTAGGGACTGCCACTTTAGGCAACCTGCCTTAGGCCCTATGGTTACAGGGGATCTGCATTCCAACAGTAGTAGATCTTTCCTTCCTAACAGCTGTCTGAAAACACATTCAGGCCTAGGGCCTTGTCTCGTTTAAGCATCTGGGGCTACTTTCTGCCTTGTCCTCAATAGTGACCCTTCCATCCAATTTTTAGTGTGTTGTTTCCTTGTTCAGGTGTTGTATATCCTTCTGAATTCTTGTTTTCAGGAAGAAATATTAATTCCAGATATGCTGAAGACATCTGGAAATTTCCATAAACCGACATTCTTGAAAAGGTAACTTTCATCAGCTTAAGCCTTCATGATTCTTTCTAATATTGTTTTATGTAACAGCATTTAATAAATTACATCTGGGTTATATTTAACTGCTTTCTCCTGCCCTCTAGTAGTTTATATGTGTTTTCTATTTCTAGCTCCATTAGGAACTACAAAACTGTTAATTGGAAACACATAATCAGCACAGTTTTTAGTGAAGAAAACTGCAACCTTCCATGTTTCCCATTTTAAGAAAAAAATGCAATAATCATCCAATTAAGGCTGTTGCCAAATGGGACCAACTATTTAAACTATTTCTGTAGCTTCTCCTGTCACATATTAGCCTTGTAAATTCTGTTTTCAAGCTGGGCAGCTCCCCGTGCACAGTACGACAGTTTTGCAGCAAAGCCCCCCTTTCAGGCATATAATGACATGCCACTAGGGAAACGGTTGAATGTTAGCAGTTCATTTCCATTTAACAGTGGCAATTTAGATGCTAAAAAGCTAATTGTTTTCTTTTTAAGAGAAGTGATTGCTTGTTTTATTATATTAAATTGTTATAGAAATGTATTTTAATAATTATGAATAATTACAACATCTGCACAATGTACAGTGGGGAAAATGACTAGGCA
>NC_056735.1:29915932-30055932 GCF_019279795.1 Protopterus annectens | reverse complement strand
CTCATACAAGGAAGGAGCACTCATACAAGGAGGGAGCACTCATACAAGGAGGGACCACTCATACAAGGAGGGACCACTCATACAAGGAGAGACCACTCATACAAGGAGGGACCACTCATACAAGTAGGGAGCACTCTTACAAGGAGAGACCACTCATGCAAGGAGGGAGCACTCATACAAGGAGGGACCACTCATACAAGGAGGGAGCACTCATACAAGGAGGGACTACTCATACAAGGAGGGAGCACTCATACAAGGAGAGAGCACTCTTACAAGGAGAGACCACTCATACAAGGAGGGAGCACTCATACAAGGAGGGAGCACTCATACAAAGAGGGACCACTCATACAAGGACGGAGCACTCATACAAGGAGGGAGCACTCATACAAGGAGGAAGCACTCATACAAGGAGGGAGCACTCATACAAGGAGGAAGCACTCATACAAGGAGAGATCACTCATACAAGGAGGGAGCACTCATACAAGGAGGGACCACTCATACAAGTAGGGAGCACTCTTACAAGGAGAGACCACTCAAACAAGGACAGAGCACTCATACAAGGAGGGAGCACTCATACAAGGAGGGACTACTCATACAAGGAGGTAGCACTCATACAAGGAGGGAGCATTCATACAAGTAGGGAGCACTCTTACAAGGAGAGACCACTCATACAAGGAAGGAGCACTCATACAAGGAGGGAGCACTCATACAAGGAGGGAGCACTCATACAAGGAGGGACCACTCATACAAGGAGGGAGCACACATACAAGGAGGGACCACTCATACAAGTAGGGAGCACTCTTACAAGGAGAGACCACGCATACAAGGAGGGAGCACTCATACAAGAAGGGATCACTCATACAAGGAGGGAGCACTCATACAAGGAGGGACTACTCATACAAGGAGGGAGCACTCATACAAGGAGAGAGCACTCATAGAAGGAGAGACCACTCATACAAGGAGAGACCACTCATACAAGCAGGGAGCACTCATACAAGGAGGGACTACTCATACAAGGAGGGAGCACTCATACATGGAGGGAACATTCATACAAGTAGGGAGCACTCATACAAAGAGAGACCACTCATACAAGGAGGGACTACTCATACAAGGAGGGAGCACTCATACAAGGAGGGGCCACTCATACAAGGAAGGAGTACTCACTCCTAGGAGTAAGAAGTATCCACAGGAGTGAAGGAATACAAACAGGAGTGAGGAAGTGCTTTCAAGAGTGGGGAGCAGTCAAAGGAAAGGGCAGCAAAGAGGAACAGGAAGTAGGTATAGGAGTGGGGACTCCTTCAAATTAGAAAGCACTCACAGGAATGGGGACCACCTACAGGATTAAGGAAGCACTTAGAAGAGTAAATGATGACTTACAGGTGAAGGGGTGCACTTTCAAGTGTTGAGATCACTTATATTTAGAAAGCACTCACAGGAATAAGGAGCATGTACAGGACTGGGAGAGCACTCACAAAAGTGGAAAGCACTTAGAAGAGATGCTCAGATATTTAAACACAGAACCTGAAAGTGCACACATTGGGTACAGGAGTTATTTAGAAATCTAACTACAGACCATAATGTCTATATGGTAGAAAATTCAAGGAATTAGGTTTAAAGCCTTTTTTTCTTTTTCAGATTAAAAATATGGGACAGAAATCAATCTGTTAGAAAGCAGATGCATAATTTTATTCTTAAGGTAAAAACTGTTATCTTGTGAGTGGAAAATAACCATTAGAAAGATTAAATTTAATTTGGAATAATAATTCCGAAAATGATAATAGAGTTGTAAGGAATTGTTGCTATTAATATTGAATAAACATAATCAAGGCATCAAATACTGCTGCCTAGAATGAGTTGCATAAATTATATGGACACCTGTCAACCTAAAGAGACCACAACAACTGAATCCATTATCAAAGAATTACATGCAGTAGCAGCAACTAAATACATACATCAAATTGGTATCACTGTAAACCAAAGAAATGCAAATAAAACATGTTTTTCCTGTAGTAGAGCAAGCTGCCCTGTATCCATCCCCTCTTTACTTACATATACAAACTGCATGGTCGTCTAGCTGCGGAGAAAGAGCTAAAATCACCAAACAAAAGTTCGTGTCCACCTTCCAGCTACATTATTCCACTGCAAAACACTATGTACTGCACTCACAGCTTAAGAAAAAAAAACAGCAAGCAACTTTCCTACCCTCGGATGGCCATATACCTAAAAGTAACATAAATCACAATGTCTCACACACATTGAATGAAAATGTTAAAAGTAGCTATAAATCACAACACAGACAGTAGCTGTTATTACTGTGTGATGTATGTGGCCTGCTGAAAAGGACACAAATGGCTGTAAAGTAGCCACATGCACCATGTGTTTCATTATAACAGTGCAAATGATGTAATGTATAGTAATATTATTTATAAAAATCACCATTCAGGGCTGGATTGTCATGAACATGAATCTCTTTTGGTACCATAACTGCCTTGTCTTCTTTAAAGCTGTTAATGCATGACTATAAACTCATAATTAAAATTAATAGCAGAACACATTGTATATACAGTGCTAGATATTTATTAGTTAAAAAGCATAACTTCTCATTTTGTTTCAAACCTTAATCCAAATAGATTTTAGGCCAACCAGTTGTAGAGATTATTCAGCACAAAACAAGTTTAACCAATTTGTATATTCAGTTATTCCTGTGTTTGTATGTAAGTGGAAATCAGAGAGTTGTATCCAGTAAAATACAATACTGAAAGAACAAACGTGGTAGTCTGCCTGCCTAATTTACCTTTTTTTATTTATCTTTTATAAATAAGGTAATGTGTTGGCCTATGGACCCTTTCAGCCATGACTGAGCCCTGACAGCAAGGGTAAATATAGCAATAGATGTGTGTGTGTGTGTGTGTGTGTGTGTGTGTGTGTGTGTGTGTGTGTGTGTGTGTGTGTGTGTGTGTGTGTGTGTGTGTGTGTGTGTGTGTGTGTGTGTGTGTGTGTGTGTGATATATACATCTATATATCTATAGTTCTCTCTCTCTCTCTCTCTCTCTATATATATATATATATATATATATATACATACATATATTTTATACAGATATATATATATATATATATATATATATATATATTTTTTTATATGGATCTAGGACTAATGCTCAACGGCATGTTTCCACAAATTAACTGGGAGTAGAACTTAAAAGCATAGGCAGTGACTTTAGCAAAGGGATCATTCAGAGGAGGATTAGAGCAAAATTTATTTAGGTCATCAAGTAAATGAAGAAGGTTTGCTTTTGAAAAGTCCCTAAAGAGAGCTATTTCCATGGGAAGTGCCAGTAGTTTTAAAGGAAAAAGGTCACTAATTTATGGTCTGATTTAGGCAGGGTGATATATATGGGGATATACAAGAAGTGGCCACATTTGTGAGACTTACATCAAGGATTCTGGGGTCCTAGTAGGATGGTTAACTATTTTCCTGTTTGTAAAAGAATTGGAATTTATATTATCAAGGAAGTGTTGGGCATACTATCCACTGTCAGTGCATGCCAGCCAGTTTACTGATTGGATTGCATTTCCTTATTTAAGATTTGGACATTCCATTTGTTTTTTGTTATTATAATACAATTTCTTTTATTTTACATCTTGTTTTACCTGAAAGTTTTTTTTTTTCGAGTTTTAAAAGTTCTTGGATAGGTTCTGTAAGAAAAAAAATGCTTTTTCGTTCACAGATTGAAAAGGAACTTAAGTCTACCTAATTAGTGGAAGGAACTGAAAAGTATGATTTCTTAACCAAAGGGTAAAAAGGTCACACAGGCAAACCATTCAGTAAAAACTGCAAGAAAACGTCGGCCAAGCTAGAGTTTTTACTATGTGATACCTTAAGCCTCCTGTAATGCAGGCCCATGGGATATATGCAAATGATCCCTTAAGGACAACAAGTGCTTCAGCTACATGACTTCCAAATGTCTCCTGCTTTGCCTCAGGCGTAGATTTCCTCTCAACAGCCTGTAGGAGACAGAATACAGTAATAGGACTTTGAGGCGGTCTGCAGAAGACTTGTTAGGTCTATCCTGTATTTTTTTAGTGAGGAACCTCTGTGGACATTCCAGTTGTTGAATGTGTCTGGTTAGGTGCATACCAAAGGGGGCATTCTACTAAATGTTAGGTCTGATGGACACTGCATACATTGGAACAATGACTTCCTTGGACCTAAATTGCATACCTTTGTTTATAAGTTGCACAACATAGAATGATTTCCTCACTACTGTAGACACTTGATGGTCAAAGCTAGATTACTATGTATGTGTATCCCCAAGTCCCTGCTACTGGGTCATTTCTTAGGGGTTTGTTGTCAATATGCATTTCTTGGCATTTAGTTTTAGTACATGGCTCTCACACCCATTGTTTGTTTGTGTCAGCCTTTCCTGGAGAACATTAGTGTCAGTGGGGGAATTCAATGACAGCTCTTAATCTGCAGTCATCTGCAAATTTAGTCAGCCAGAGGCCATTGACATTGGCCTTGACTTCAGATAAATGTCAAAAAGGAGCGGTCTCAGGACCAATCCCTGAGAGACTCCACTTGTGATTGGCCACTTTATAGAGGTGGATTCCCCAATTCAAACTTCTTTGGTCCTGTCTGTGAGCCAGCTAGCTATCCACTGGGTGACATTAGGGTTTATACCTAACCTCCTGAGTTTGTCAACAATGCCCAAGTAGTATATTGTGCCAAATGCTTTGCCCAGGTCATAATAGGCAGTGTGAACCATTTTGCCCTCATCTATCATGTTAGTGACCTTCTCAAAGAAGTCCAACAGGCTGTGTAGACATGACCTGCCCTTGACGAAACCAAACTGGATTGGTCCAGTGTCTAGAGGTTTCTTATGTCATTATCGATCATTTTCATGATAATTCTTTCCATGGCTTTGCATATGAAGCTAGTGAGACTTATGAGTCTTAGTTTTCAAGGTGTGTAAATGACCAACCTTTGTACAGAGGGATGACTATTGCTGTTCTCCATTTGTGAGGCACAAAGTCAGTTTCAAGGCTATGGTTAAATAGCAATTTCAAAGGGACTGATAGGTTATTGAAATTACGTTTGATGGTATTTCCTGAGGGGTGGTTGAGGTGGAGAGAGGAGTAAATTTAGAGCTGAATTTGTCTGCCATTAGATTTTCTATGTGTTTTGGTTCAGTATTGGTTGCTCCATTAGCAATGAGCTCTGCACATAGTTGTTTATTCCCTTTGAGGTTGCAGACATAGCTAAAGAATGCCTTGTGGTTACCATTGGCTTAGGAGGCCAAATTTACCTCAAATGTAGCTTTGGGGGACTTTATTTGTCCTTTGAATTGTTTGTTTAGTTTGATGAGAGGGCTTTTATCCTGCTGGGTGCTGCACCTCCTGATTGTTGCCATGATCTTCGTCCTTCTGTTATAGAGCCTATTGATGTTGTGATTCCACCAGGGGGACTTGTTTTTTCTGTTAGTTTTGTACTTATTCCTGGTGGGTACATCTACATCTATACAGCTATTAACATACTCATATAGGGTTTCTGTGAACAGTTACGTGTAGGCAGTGGTATTCTCAGGTTTATTAGGGCTTGAAAGTTTGCCAGGTTATCACGTAAAAGTAGGAAGTTAGCCTTAGAGTAGTTCCTGAGCATTCCAGGATTAGCTGGAGTTCTGGGTTTTAGTTTTACTTCAAAGGAGACTATATTGTGGTCTGACCTTTTCTGAAAAGACATTATGCTGGGGGATGTGTAGCACTCTCCCATGTTAGTGAGAACCAGATCCAGTATGCTTGTGCTCCAGGTAGGTGTATTGAAAATCTGGTCCAGGGAGTTTATGTTTATAAAATCCAGGAATCCCTGTGCCGACACGTTTGGTGTTGCATATCATTCCCAGTTAACAGTTGGGTAATTAAAGTTGCCCATGAAATGGTGTTGGGTTGCATGGTGAGTGTTTCCAATAAGTTTAAACACATGGTATGGGTTTCCTGGGTCATAGAGGGTGACCATTAGCTTGAAAGGAAGTGGTATTGGATTTTGACTATGGTGATTTGAACATGGAGAAGCTCAAGTGCATCATCATAGTTGACCAGCCTTGAGATATATTCATTTTTGAAGTAAATCAAGACACCCACACCTTCAGTGTCAGTTTCAGCTGCTGTGGGTTCTATCCAGGGTATCTACCAAGTGAGGACAATATCAAGTGTATCAGTAACATCTAGATTAATGGTGCTTTTCAGAAAGCAGCTTAGGATTAATGCCACTATTTTGCTTTTGGTGAGAGAAGGATTTAAGGATAATAGACTCCTAGCTGCATGCAGCTGTGTTGAGACCAGCAGTATCTCAACTACCAGACTAATTGCATTTTCAGTAATCAACTCCAAAACCTCATAGGTGCTATACCCCCCCCCTTCAACCCACATTAATAAGCAGCGGGAACCATGGATTTGGCCATCTCTGCAGCCATCTTTCTTGAAATGGCCATCCTTAGACAGGGTAGCAATTGTGTCATGTTTAGTGACAACCACCTAGTAAAACTTACCACAGTGTGTGAAAGATGCAGTTATTTAAGGCTACTGGAAAGAAAACACTCCCATGAATCACCATAAATAACAAGCAGGTTGTCAGTGCCACACAACACTACACTAAACTTATCACACACAGATCAGACCAAACACATAGACGTACATTTTAAAACAACCTACCTAAACCACAGAAGCCACTTAAATGTAACGCAAGAAATAAGTACCTTCAGCAATTTCACAAACACACAACACAAGCAGCACACACCTTGGAACATACATGTATTAGTCACAATGTCTCATTTCAGAAGCCCATAAGACAAACGTGCGCACAGTCATTGTGAGACACACTGATGCACCATTTAGCAGACTGTGCAAGGACAAGCTCATGGTCAGTTGCCAGGATTCACCACATCATGCAGGCAGTAAAGTCCTAGTACTACACATATGGCACAGACATAGTACACATGGGTGTAAATGACTTGAGATATACCTCCTTGGACATTTGAAGAGGGACATGATGGAGCTCTTAGAATATATGTCCCAGGCAGGTATGACACTACCTTTCAGCAGCATTTTATCATCACCAGAATGATGCTGAAATATGAAAAAAATAATACGGAGTTCAGCAACTGGATTAACTTCTGGTCTTATTCAATGGGGGGGTCAATATATATCAGTCTGGGAGGAGGTGATAGATGGTCCTAACTGCTTTGCCAGAGATGACCTGCACCTGTCTCCCCAAGGTTTGTGTATATTGGTTAAAAATCTAAAATAATCCCACAGTGCCTTTTTAGGCAACATCAGTCCTCAAAAGTTTCCAACATAACAAAACAGAATCCAGATAACGTAAAGAATTGCTGCGTGATGCTAGGAACCTTAATAAAAAATCTTCACTCCCTACAAACACTGCTTACCCTGGAAAATATTGATATATACATCATTACAGAAACCTGGTTCAGGAATATTGATAGCACCCCATTAGTGGAGGGTTTCGATATGTACCAAACGTTTAGGCTGACTGAAGTAGATGAAGGAGCTAAAGGTGGTGGAATCTCTATATTTGTATAAAATCACTGCACTTTCAGACTAGTTAGATAATATAACAAGCTGAAAGTCCATAACTTTCAACTTATCTTTAAAAAGAACACTTATCACACCATGGCTAATTATAGGACCACCCATTATGTTCTCCTCAAAAAATAACTCTTACCTAACTAATATGGTGTCCCCATACATTATGCCAAATACCATTCTCCTAAGGACTTCAATAATAATAATAATACCCATTTGTTCACCAGGTATGCCCACTGAACACACAGTCCCTTTTCAGGGGTGACCCAGGAGCAATGTCTGGTTAAGTGACTTCCTCAAGGTCAGACAATAGAGGGCTGGGGGAATCAAACCCTTTAGCACAGGAACTACAGCTTACCACCTTAACCCTATGTGCCAGCTGCCAGAACTATCTCTTCCACTAACTGGGAAATGTATGCATCCCCTAGCATGCATGCCTAGTGATTTCTGAACTTCATCAGTACAAACAGTCTGGACTAGTTAATCTGCACTTCAAGTAGGGGTGATATAATCCTGGAATTGGCTCTCACCAATATAGAACAGCTTTGTTCCCTACTAATAGTAGCGCTACCCCTGGTCAAATTAGACCACCAGTTAGCCACATTCCCTTTAGGACTAAATCCAGAAGCATCTTCCAATATCTCATCTTTCAGAGAATATGCCAATACTAATTTTCTGAAACTGAATGATGACCAAACTAAATTCAACATCCCATTCCAACCCATTGGCTTTACTGCTTATGCAGAATCCTTTACCACCAAATCCTATGCACATCTGAATAGCTATATAGATGTATTTGGCCCCGTCTAAAGTAAATACAATGCCAAATTCAAAAATAACCCCCTTATTGTAGAACCCAAATACAACCAGGCTCTATAATAGAAGAAAAAAATCATTGCACATCAAAATAATTGTAACACTTAAGCTGAAAATAAACAAGCTCTTCCTAAACTTAACAGGAAACTCTTGACCCTGATCAAATGAGTCAAGGTCAGATATAACATAAAAATAGCCACTCAGACAAAGGAAAACCACAAATCCTTCTTTAACTATGTTGAAAACCTTAAAAATAATGTCCACCATTGCGTAGAGCTAAAAGCAAATGATATCACATACTTGAACCGAGAGGACATAACCAATCTACCGGCAGATAAATTTAAATCCAACTTCACCCCCCTCTCCAATCCTCGCCTGCATTCCTAGATATCATACCCACATCTACACTCCCACAAATTCTCATGAACAAGTTCTAAAGGAAAGTACAGTTGTGTACACTTACCATAAATGTAGATGTTTGAGTGTATTCACTGTTGCAGTCATCACTTGTGAGTTATCCCTGCTGTGGTAGCCCTCGGCCGTCCTGAATACCAGAGTCAATGTTTTCTGTGTCAGCTGCTATCACTTGTTGACTGACATCAGGTCATCAGTGCTATAAAGCAACGCAGCTGATGCCATTAGATCAGTTTTTCATGCCCTAACCCATCAGAAGCCCAAGGAAATATGACAAAGTGGTCCTGGTGGTTTAAAACCACCCTAAGAAGCTTATGTCTCCCTAAGGAAAGAGGATATAAGGGGGAAGGAGGGGGGGAGAACCAGGACTGCAACAGTGAACAGACTTGAACATCTACATTTATGGTAAGTGTACACAACTGTACTATGTTCTTTGTGCTTCACTGTTGCAGTCATCACTTGTGGGAGGATTCCCAAAGCTGAGAAGAGGGTGGAAGGATTAGTTAGAGACCTAGGCATGGGTAAGTAAGCACTGCAGAACTGCAGAGGCAAACCCTGCCCTAGCCTTAGAGAAAAGAGGTAGGAGGTAATGCTTTGTAAAGATATGGACAGAGGTCCAGGTGGCAGCTTCCAAAATGTCCGTGGTGGGAACTCCTCTGAGGAATGTTGTGGACATGGAGGCTGCCCTAGTGGAATGGGTAAGAATAGACATAGGGGTGGTTTCCCATGTAATCTACAGCAGAAATAGATACAGTGTGATATCCACTTGGAAATGGTTTGCTTGGAAATGGGCCTCCCCTCTGCTCCTGGGGTAAAGCTGACAAGAAGTTGGTCCATTTTCCTGAAGGGTTTAGTATGGTCAAGGTAGTATCTGAGCTGTCTGTGCACATCTAGTGAGTGCAGAATTCTTTCCCCCTTGTTTTGAGGGTTAGGGAAGAAGGTGAGTAGATGAATGGCCTGGTTGTGAGTCACATTAGATACCATCTTGGGCATGGCATAAAGGAGGGGTTAGTCTTCAGGGAGATCCTGTCTGCATGGAAAATGATGAAGGGCTCAATGACCATCAGTGCCTGAAGTTCTGAAACCCTTCTGGCTGAGGTGATAGCTAGTAAGAAAACAGTCTTCCAGGAGTACTTATTTCCTTGTTTCACTTGAAAGAAAGTTACTGTTTGTTGTTTTTGCATTTAAGTTACCTGTAACACATTGCATTTAAGTTACCTGGCACTTGCTCACTAAGTCAGCACTAAAAAATTAAAAGCACTACACCCTCACAAACTCCCCTTGAGTACCTTGTTCCCCATTGGCCCTTTTTTCAATTATAAAGGAATTCCCAATACTATTCTAGCATGTCCAAAGGTCAGTTGTCAATCTCCTCTCCGGTCCAGCTGGTGAATCTGGGAATCTTGAGGCAATGTTACAACTGCCTCATGTACACAGACAACCCTCTCCTCCTCCCAACAAATTCCAACACATGTGAGAGATGCAACCATATAGCCAAACTGGAGGCTAAGCTCTCTCAACTCAGTACTGGCGTAACCAGTCAGGAGGAGAAGGAAACCACACTCACTACAATTCCAGTCTCACATAGACCTACCACAACAGCAAACCAAACACATAAACACAAAAAAACATACTTGGAGGCTCTAAATAAAAATCTGCCTAAGCAGCGGAGACCTCCAAAGCAGACACCCAAGCAACCGCTACCACAAAACAAAACACGTGCAACACATAGTTCACAAAGCCAGTGTGCCGAACAGTCATAGCCCTTAAGGCTAAACACACCTGATACACTTGTAATAGGCGACTCTATCGTCAGGCACACTAACGTCCCGCTCACCAGGCTGAACAAGGAGAAGGTCACGGTGAGCTGCCTGTTGGGCGCTAGGATCCGCCATATAACACAAGCACTCGGGTCACTCCAAGGCAAGTACAAATATGACTCAGTCATTGTCCATGCTGGTGTGAATGACCTGAGACATACCTCCCTGGACTACATGAAAAGGGACATAGAGTAGCTCTCTGAGCAAGTAGCCCAGGCCGGTATGACCCTGACCTTGAGTAGCATCTTACCTTCACCAAGAATGATGCCACAATATGAAGACAAGATGATCAATTTCAACAATTGGCTTAAGTATTGGTGTCATTCAAAGGGGATCCAATGCCTGTCAGCCTGGGATGACATGCTCGACAAGCCACGATGCTTCGCTAGGGACGGCTTGCACCTGTCACCCCTGGGCTTTCGGATATTGGCAAAGGCTCTTGCTACCCCCATAGTGCCTTTTTTAGGCAAGGCTCAAAAGACAAACCCACCTCCATAGGTATCACAAGGGATAAGAAACTAAGAGTAATGCTACTCAATGCCAGAAGTCTAAACCTCAAGATGCACGCACTCGAAACTCTCCTTAGAATGGAGAACATCGATATCTGTGCATTAACAGAAACCTGGTTCAAGGCTCCCGAGAGCACCCCAGCACTACCAGGTTATACCTCATACCATGCTTTTCGGCCCCAAAACTTGGACCGAACCACAAAAGGAGGGGGAGTATCAATATTCGTCAAAGATACCCACATCTCCAGGTTGGTGGCACAGCACGAAGCATCAGAGACTATCCATGTGCAACTAACAGTGGGTAAAACTGCCTTCCAGTTTATAGCCTGCTACAGACCACCCTCCCAAATCCAGGAACCCCACTCGGCCTTCCTGAGAACACTGAAAAATATGAAGGTCTCTCCAAACACCATTATATTGGGTGACTTCAACTACCCAAACATAGACTGGGAGCATTACTCTAGCTCCAACACCCTAGCCCAAAGGTTCCTAGAATTTATAAACTCAAATGCTATGGAACAACTTGTTACCACTCCCACAAGAGGGGAAAACATACTGGACCTGATCATCACCAACATGGGGACTCTATGCTCCAGACCAGAAGTGCATCCCTCACTGGTAAGATCAGACCATAAACTAATCTCACTGGATATTCACATCCTGATCCCACCGCCTGCCCAGAAAACCACAGTGAAAAACTTCTCTAAAGCAAATTTCACACTCCTCAAAACCAAGGTGGAATCCTTCAAAGCCCCCGGGCCTGTGGAAAATATGGCCCAGACTGCAGAATCCTTTATAAACTCATTCTATGATCACCTTCAGGAATGCATGGATCATGCAATCCCAAATAAAACCAAGACCCAATCCTCCAAAGGTAGACGTCCTGTCTGGTGGACTCCAGCCATAAACAAACTATACAATAGAAGGAGGAATTTACTACATGATAGAGCAAAATCCCAAAAAGGGAAGGCATCTCTGATCAGTATTAGCAAAAAACTACGGGCACTCATAAAATCGTCTAAGGCCAGCTTCGAGAGAAAAATTGCACAGGACACTAAGGATAATCGCAAGTCTTTCTTTAGTTATGTTAGGAACCTGGGTGGGAATTCCCAGATATGCTCAGAATTAGTCCAAAATGACAAAAAATACACCGAACCCACAGACATTGCCAACATCCTAGCTGACAGGTTCAGCACAAACTTCTCCCCCCTCCCCAACAAAAGGGCAAATATCTATCCCAGCAGAGTGCTGCCCCCCTGACATCTCAGATGCTCAGGTAAGAGCCACCCTCTCCAAAGCAAAAAACACAGCATCAATGGGACCAGATGGTGTCCCGGGCTGCGTCCTACATGAACTCCAAGAAGAGCTAAACCCAAACATAAAACTACTGTTCAATCTCAGCCTTACTACAGGATATGTACCCAAAGAGTGGCGTACAGCAACAGTGGTCCCTCTCCACAAAGGTGGTGCCTCAATGGATCCTGGAAACTATCGCCCCATAAGCCTGACTAGCTTGATCTGCAAAGCTATGGAAAGGATCATCATGGACCTCATAAATAAAGATATTGGGGACCTACAGACACTGGATCCTACCCAGTTTGGCTTTGTTAAGGGCAGATCCTGCCTCTTAAACCTGGTCAATTTCTTTGAAACAGTCACCAAGGCCATTGACGAGGGGAAGGTGGTCCACACAGCCTACCTGGACCTCACAAAAGCCTTCGATACAATACCCCACTCGGGCATTATAGATAAGCTCACCAGCTTAAATATAAACCCCTATGTCACTAGATAGGTTGCAAACTGGCTCAAGAACAGAACCCACATGGTTAGAATTGCTGGAGCCATGTCAGACTCCAAACCAGTTACAAGTGGCGTCCCACAAGGCTCAGTCCTGGGACCTCTCTTGTTCGGTATATATTTCTCGGAGGTACAGGCCAACACGGAAGGACTGTGGCTGACCAAGTTCGCAGTTGACTGCAAACTGGGTGCCATAATAGACTCTCCAGCCAACACAAGCATCCTCCAAAAGGGCCTCATAGAAACAGACAACTGGTGCCAGAGCCATGGCCTCAAGCTAAACGCCAAAATGTGTATAGTCATCCCCTTTGGCAAAAACAAAGTGCCCACAAATTACCACATAGGTGGTAATCCATTAAGTACAGAAGAAGTAATTAGGGACCTGGGGACCCAAGTTGATAACAATCTCGCATTTGACAACCACGTGGCCAAAGTGGTTAGAAGAATATTTTATATAGCCCACCTGAGTGAATGGGAGATCGTAGGTTTACCCCAGGTATCACTTCTGTGTCACTGTTAGACAGAGGCACAGTATACTAACCTCGAAAAAGGGCATAGCAAAATTAATTTAAAATGGGTGGCGAAAGCCAAACACACTCTGGCTAGGCTTATAAATGCCCTAGGGCAGATTGCCTAGTATGAACCTATGAACCTATGAACCTATGAGAGGTATGTCAGTTCTGCTGAAGCAGCAGGTTCGAAGGGTGTTAAGGTTAGTTTTTCCAAAACATAATTCAGGTTCCAGGCTGGCGTCTGTGGCGTTCTGGAAGGTCTGATATTAGAAGCCCCTCTGAGGAATTGTTTAATCAAAGGATATGAGAACAGGGGCTGGTCTGTATCGAAACTATCTGAAATGGCTGAGGCATGGATTTTAATAGAAGAGAAGGAGAGGCCAGTATTGAGTAACTCCACTAGATAGTCTAGGATAAAAGGGACAGAAGATTGTGAGGAAGTTGCCCCTTTGGACTGGCTCCAGGAGCAGAATCTTTTCCATTTCCCTGCGTAAGATTTTCTGGTGCTGAGCCTTCTGGCCTCTGTTATAATGTCTAGGACCTGTTTGCTTAACAGGAGCTCCTTGCTTGTCTTTAGAATATTAGCCATGTTGACAGTTTGAGAGTCTGCAAGTGTGGGTGCAGCACCCCCCCCCCCAACTTGAGTCAAGAGGTCTGAGATCAGGGGAAGTTGCCTGGGAGGCTGTGATGCCAGGCTGTGCATCAACAGGTACCAATGCTGTCTGGGCCAATCTGGAGCAATGAGGATGGCCTTTGGTCTCTCCTCCTGTATCTTGATCAGTCCCTTGGAAATAAGAAGCAGATGAGGGAATGCATATACAAAATGGTGTTCCAGGGGAAGGTCAAGGCATCCACCTTCCATGCTAGGTGGTGATTCTCCCTGGTATAGAATTTTTGTTTTTTTTTAGCTGGTGGTTGAGGGGCAAAGCAAAGAGATCCACCTCCGGATTTCCCCACCCTTGCGTGACTTAAAAGATCTTTCTGTGGAGCTGCCATTCGTGGGGGTCCAGTAAGTTTCAGCTTAAGTGGTCTGCCAGGGTGCTGTTGATCCCTGGTAGGTATTGGGCTATTAGGTTTAATCCCATGGAGGAGGCTGTCAGCCAAAGGTTCATGGCTAGCCTGCAGAGAGGGTAAGATTTGGTCCCTCCCTGTTTGTTGATGTACCACATTACTGTGGTGTTGTCTGTTTTGATAAGGAAAACCTCTCGCCTGAAATGGGGTTGGAAGGATGTCAGAGCCTTTTTTTACTGCCATCATTTCCTTTTGGTTGATATGTAAGGGAAGGTGCTGGGCATCCCAAAGACCTTGGGTGCACCTGCCTGCTAGGTGAGTGCCCCAAGCAATGTCTGAGGCATCGGTGGTGATGGTCTGCCTGGTAGGGCAGAGGTTGAAGGAAAGACCCTTGTTCTTGGCACAGGCCCCTGCCCACCAGAGAAACTCGGCCCTTATACAGGGGATCAGAGGGAGAGAGGTCTGTAGAGGCTGTGACTGTTGACACCAAAGGTTCTTTAGATACCACTGAAGCTTTCCATGTGAAGTCTGTCCAGAGGAATTAGAAGGATACAAGATACCATGTACCCCAAGACTTGCAGGAACTTCTTTGCCATGAGGTGACATTTGGATGCCAGCTGTGTAAAGTTTGGAGGCAGAAAGCTCTGCTTTTTTGGGGATAGGAAGGCCATTTGGGGTGCAGTGTCCAGCAGTGCTCCCAAGAAAATGATCCTCCTGGAAGGTATTTGCTTTGATTTCTTCTCGTTGATGATGAACCCTTAGGAAGTTAGGAGGGTTTTGACAAAGAGGAGGTCCTGGAGCAGCTTTGTTTGCACTCTGCCTGAATGAGGCAGTCATCCAGATAAGGGTAAATCTGTATATTTCTCTGCCTGCAAAATGCTATGGCTGGGGCTAATCATTTGGTGAATACCCTGGGAGCAGTAGATAAGCCAAAGGGAAGCGCAGAGAACTGAAAGTGTTGTGAGCCTGCTCTGAAGTGCAGGAATTTCCTTCAGGATTCCCTTATGGGGATGTGGAGGTAGGCATCATTTAGGTCTAGGGTCACTAACCAGACATTGTTTGTTAGCATAGGCAGCAACTGCTGCAAAGTTAGCATTTTGAATTTGGTGAGCACCAGGGAGGTGTTCAGAATGGATGGATCCAGGATGGGGCACCAAGTGCCCTCTTTTCTGGGAACAAGGAATAGCCTGGAATAAAAGCCTTTGCCTGTTTGATCTGCAGGAACAGGTTCTACTGCCCCCTGGGATATGAGAGTTTGGACTTGTTTTAATGCCTCTGCCCACTGATTTGGAGGTACGTCTGGGTACCCTCTTGGAATTGGGAGTTCATTGAAAGTGAATTTGTATCCCTGAAAAATGATCTTTAAGACCCATTGGAGCCTTTGTTACAGACAGCCAATTTTCTTTGCAGTGGGAGAGCCTTCCTTCTAGCTTTTGGTGGGTGAAAGGAGAACAGAAGGGGGAGTGGGAGCTAGTGAGTTTTTGCCATAGAAGGATGGCTTAGAACTCCCTGCCTTTGGGGCGGAAGTGGTCCATTGTTTGGTTATCTGCTGTCCTGGGTGGTCTGTCCCTGTGGGGCTTACCTTGCCCCTGTCTGTTAGGTGCAGGAAAGGACCAGTGCTTAGAGAGAAAATTACTGCTGAAGCTAGGAGGTTGAACCTGAAAGAAATCTTTTACTATTTGCATAGATTTTGCTTTGTCTTCCATCTTTTTAAGCACCTCTTCTTCTTTTTCTCTAAACAAGCAGTCCTTATCCAAGGGTGCATCAATTAATTTAGACTTGACATGATCAGGGTGTGGTTGTTCCTTCAACCATGCATGTCTCCTAATGACAGATCTAGACACTGCTGCCCTACTTGAGGCTTCTAGTGCATCATATCCACAGTGTAATGAGTGTTTGGCCACTTGACAAGTAGAGTGCAGTAAATCTGCTAACTCTTTCGAATTGTCACAGTCAGGAAAGGTAGAAATCTTTTGCTTTAATAGTTCCAAAGTGTGTTGTTGACATTTTAACATATGGAACTGACAGTTGAGTGCTCTGATAGCTAAGGTTGCAGAGGTGTATACTTTTTTACCCCATCTGTCCAGAGCTCTGGCATCCTTGTCAGAAGGAGTAGGATTCTTTGCAGAACTAGCCTTAGCTCCTTTAGGTCCCTGTGTAATGACGTCCGGGTCTGCAGCAGGATTTCTGTACAGGTATTTGTGAGAATCCAGAACTCTGTTATACCTGTCAGGTTTACTTGGAGCAGGTGGTAGGACGTCAGAGGCTAAGCTGGATTCATGGAAAACATCATCCACCACTTCTAAGATGGGGGGGATGGCCAGGGGTCTGTGCTGGGGTAGGTCTAGAAACTCTCTTAGCCTTTTCTTATACTGAGAGAAGTCCTGAGATTCCCAGTGGAAATGTTCCCTGAGGGTGTGAAGGGTTTCACTAAAGGAAAGGTATTCTGTTGGGGAGGCAGAAGGAATAGATTCCTCTGCATCTGAATCCTCATAAGCAGTCAGAGTTTGTTGTTCCTCTTCAAAATCTGAATAATCAGATTCCTCAGAATCCTGCTCTGTCATTAGTTCAGGAGAAGGGTGTGTTTTTCTTTTAGAAGTTGTGGCCTGACTGCCCCTGATAAGGGAGATAAGATCCTCCGCCATCTTAAGCATTTGGGCTTCGATGGTGGAGCAGGAGTAAGATGGTGGCTAGAGGTAGATTTTCTAGGAGTGGCCTGGCTTCTAGGCCTAAAAGTATCCATCTGTCTGAAAGAAACAGCAGTCAGATGAGAAAACGTCATTTTTTTTTGTCTAGAATCGGTAGTGCGAAAGGCCTCCTTGGAAGTCGATGCCTGCGTCACGGCTCTGGACCCAACCGAGGCAGAGACAACCAAATGCTCAGAAGACAAAGAAGATTTCTGCAGCATACTGGACTCTGAAAATGTCTCGGTAGAGGCCTGTGTAGATATCATATCTGGCATCAGGGGCTACGAAAGCGCCTCACAATTCCGGAGAACTGATGACCTGCTTAGCGGTAACATCATCGGAAGGCTTAGCCTTGTGTGGTCTGTCTCTATCTTTATCTCTACATTTTTTCAGAATGTCTACAGATTGTTGGCTGACAGACACCATTTTGGAATGTGAAGATGGAAGACAAAAATACCTGTCTACAAAAAGAGCCCTATGACGAATGGTTCTTGTGTTAAAGAGGTCACAGAACTGGCAATGGGGGACATCATGGTCTGGGCCTAAACAAGTGATGCAGTAAGAATGGAAGTCTCGGTGTGGGATCTGCTTTCCACAGGCGAGACAGTTGTTAACTTTTTCGGACATTGGTTAGTGTAAGAAAAAAGGATCCCCAACGGGGTACTTAGCTTTAGACATTTTCAGCTGTAATACGAGCTCTGGTACTGGCACACTTGCGAACTGCTTCTGCCAAGGGCTCCACAGCAAGAAAGACTGGTGTAATGGTGTCAGCTGCTTGCTTTATAGCACTGACAACCTGAAATCAGTCAACAAGTGACAGCAGCTGATGCAGAAAAACATTTACTCTGGTATTCGCCCAGCCGAGGGCTACCACAGCAGGGATAACCCACAGGTGATGACTGTAAAAGTGAAACATGAAGAACATCTATCCAATCTAAGAACACTTCTTCTATGGGTCTGGAATATATACCAGGCTGTTTAGTTGCCAGCCTTTAATGGGACCTGTCAACTCCCCTACAGAGGCTATTCAGTTAATGCCTCCAATCAGATTTTGCGGCAGATAAAGAGAGGACAGCAACTGTTATCCCCTTGCACAAAAGTAGGGTGTCAAGGGATCTGGGAAATTATAGACCAAAAAGTCTGAGCAGCCTCATCTGTAAAGCTATGGAAAGGATCATTATGAAATTAATAAATAAGGGCATAAGTTACCTACAAATTCTCGACTCAGGCATGTTCGGATTTGTCAAGGGCAGAGCCTGCCTACTTAACCTGGCTGACTTCTTTGAGAAGGTTATTGAGAGAATGGATAAGGACAAATCAGTGCACACTGCATATTTAGATACACACTGCATATCTAGATACACACTGCATATTTAGACTTCACAGAGGTGTTCAAAACCATTCCACACACAGGTATCTTAGGTAAACTATCCCAGCTAAATGTTAATCCCTATGTAACTCATTGGATAGAAAGCTGTCTCACAAACAGAACCCAGGAAATTAGGGTGAGCTGCTTTAGGTCCTCCAAAAAATCTGTCACTAGTGGTGCACCCCAGGGTTCAGTGCTTGGGCCACTCCACTTTATCGTTTACTCCTTGGAGGTCAAAGCTAGTGTTAATGGTTTATGTCTGAGTAAGTTTGCAGATGGCTATAAACATAGTGCCATCATAAACTCCTCAGAGGATACCAAGATCCCCAAGGGGGCTTTTCCCAAACCATTTGCTGATGTCAAAACAATGGACTACAACTAAATGCCAAGAAATGTATAACAACATCCTTTGGCAAACTAGAAGTCCCTTGTAACTATCATATTGACAATACACCCCTGAAAATGAATGCAGTAGTTAGGGACCTTAAAACCTGTGTAGACAATGGACTGTCCTTCAATCACCACATATCCACTATTGTACAAATGCCCTTTTTCACTGCACAGCTTTTTTTCTAAGGGTATGGATCTCAGGTCCAGAGATATGATCATTCACTTTATTCCACAATCATCAGGCCAATCATTGAGTATAGTATTCCCTTCGGTATGTGCCTATCCAAACATTTCACACAACTTAAACACCAGTGTGCTTTCTTACTAAGAAAATCAAGGGCCTAAATCATAAAATCAAGAAATACCACTCCAAAGGTGTGCAAGAAAAATCAAAAAGACAAAGTATGCACACACTGGAAATGAACCAGCAGGAAATAAAAATGTTTATTCTTGAGTTATTCTTGAGTGTAAGTTTAAGTGCTTTCATCCTGTATATTCAACTAAACTCAATCAAAAACTAGCAATTATGTCCAAACTCTGGTAAGTGACTCTCTGCACAAATGTTGCGGAGCAGCATACCTAAAAGCTATACAAACCATTTCATGCAACTTACTATTTCAATTACTGATTACATATTTTGATCATTGGTGTTGACAAGTTTCTGCTTGTTACTGCTCTCACCAAATGGCTGGAACACTGCAGACCCAGTCCTAGGAAGCCGATGAAGTCCTTGTAGTGCACTGAATTAACAGGAACTCAAATGGAAAATGGCTTTGTAGTTTTCTCCTCCTTCTCCACTATCTTCTTGTCTTTGGAGTCATCTTGTCTTCAGAGTAGCCTAGCACTAAAGAGATCTGAGCTGTGCAAGCCTCCTGCTACTTAAAGTCTGTAAGGCTCTGTACCCTGCAGAAACCAGCTAATCAAAATGTAGTCAATGCCTGTGCAGAAGCTGGTCAATCAAAATCAAGCACTCCACGTCTCACTGGAACACAAGCTCACGTAGCTGTCAGGTGAAAGTCTCTGTTCTCACCAAAGGTTGTGACACTGCAGACCCAGACCTAGGAACGAAATCCTTGTAGTAATTGTTAATTATTAGCAAGTCATCCATGGTACACATTCTGGGAAAACTGAATCTATATAGTTCCAAAATGCATAGAGCATGAAAATCTTCTTGTTAACAAACTCAAAAGAGAATAAACCAGCACTAATGTCAAGCTTTTGTTAATCTCTAAATATCCACTACTAGCAGAAATTTCATGTTAATATCTGATTACTCTTCTTCATTTCAAAGAGAAATTTCACATGCTGTCCTTGCCAGCATGCGTTATGGGCCTGAGTGCGATACAAAATTTTACAACTAAAATTACTGAGCTGCTCCAATAGATTGGTTGAAGGATAGAACCCATACAGGGAGGGTGGCAGGTGCATCCTCAGTAAACATAAAAGTGGCCAGTTGGTGTTCTTCAGGGCACCATGCTGGGACCCCTACTATTGGGCATTTACCTTGCCTATCTCTAAATTACAAATGGGGATCTCTGCTTAATCGAGTTTACAGATGACTGCAAACTTAATGTCATCCTCAAGTCCCCCTAACTGGAACTCACAATTGTTGTCAACTAGTGTTCAAAAACAGGTTTACAGGTTAAAACTATATGCTAAAAGTACAATATTATTGCATTTGGTAAATAATCCCGGCTTTCATATTATAATACAGACAACACCATACTACAATATGAAGGTATGGTGAATCACCCTGAGATATAGAGAGATAATTCTCTCCCATTTGATTGAATATTTACAATTATTAGGAAATAATTTACCTCGTACAGCTGAATTGGGAAATATATTTCATTTAGATTCAACAAATTTATTACCGCTCTGCATTCCATACGTCCCTTTTGGGTGTATCTTACTAGGTATATCAAGCAATTGGAAAAGCCCCAGATGATTAGAACCAAAAAGATCACAGGTTTAAATGACAAGAGCTACCAGGCAGGGCTGGAAGCACTGTCTCTTTATTCAGTGTCCTGATGACTCCTTTGCTGTGATCTGTTTCTTGCCTTCCTGGCCACTAGGGATACAATAGTCTAAGACCACTTATATCGTCAAAAATCATTCCAACTAACACTAGAATGAGGAATATAAACTGACTATAGCAAATAAACAGAACATGGTGGAGAGAAAGATTTGTCTGACAATGCTTACCCATTTAAAGAACAAACGTCTACTCCAAATTAAGCAATGTGACACTATAACTTCCTTTAAAAAGGAGTTACACATCTGGATGGGTATCCAAAGATTCAACATGGTGTAACTGGTCTGTTCCTCCAGGAAAAAGGACGTAAGATCTAAAAGGATACTAGCAGGGTGTAAAGGTCAAAGGGCAGACTTGCCTTGTACTTTTCAATGATCCTCTCTCTCTATATATAAATATATATATATACATATATCTATATATATATATATATATATATATATATATATATATAAAGACAGAGAGAGAGAGAGAGAGATAGAGTTCTATCTCTATACATCTCTATCTATATATCTATATCTATATAGCTACATCTATGCATATATCTATAGCATATATATATATATATATATATATATATATATGCATCTATCTATATCTATATACCTATATTTTTATATATATATATATATATATGTATATATAAATATATATTTATATATATATAAAGACAGAGAGAGAGCTCTAGCTCTATACAGCTATATATATATATATATATATATATATATATATATCTATATCTGTGTAGCTATATCTATGCATATATCTATATATATACATATATATATATATATATATATATATATATATATATATATATACATTTATATACATAGATAGATATATATATAAAGACAGAGAAAGAGCTCTATCTCTATACATCTATATCTGTATATCTATATCTGTATAGCTGCATCCATGCATATAACTATATCCATATAGCTATATCTATATATATATATAGATATATAAAGACAGAGAGAGAGAGAGAGATCTATTTCTATACATCTATATGTATATATCTACATCTGTATAGCTATATCTATGCATATATCTATCTATATCTAGCTATATCTATCTATATATATGTATATATATGTGTATATATATATATATATATATATATATATATATAATATATATATAATGTCAGTGTCAGCAGTGGAACACGTAGAAGAAGACTCTGGGTTCTATTTCACACTAGGTAGCTGCATTGCTGACACTGCTGTCTAGCATAAAAGGGGTATTGCACTCCTAAGTGTATCATCCTTCATATGAAACGTTAAACTGAGACTCCATCTCCCTGAATTGGTGGTAATTAAGATGTATGTAAAAGATCCCATAGCATCTATTGAAAAGAGTATTGAAAGTTGCCTGTTTACCTGGCCAAACTTCCCCCAGTAGAAGAATAAATACCACCTCTGGTCTCTCCTGAAAAGATGCTACTAGCTTGGTAGGACTAACCGGGTCAACAAAGTATAAATAAGTAAATAGTGTATGTGTGTGTGTGTGTGTGTGTGTGTGTGTGTGTGTGTGTGTGTGTGTGTGTGTGTGTGTGCTTGTATGCATGTATGTGTATCTATCTATACATATGTATATATAGGTCCCTATCAGTTTATTGAAAAATCACTTCAGCAAATGGCATTTTTAGTGCAGTTACACTGAACATGCCATTTGTCAGACTTTTCATACTGAGAATGATGTATAATGAAGATCAGGAAATGTGCCCTTTCCTCACTGCAGCTTGATCTCAGAGTTAGCATATATAATTAGCAGGAGGTGTGGGGGGAAGGCAATGAATGGCATTTCCGATGAAATGCCGTTTATTGAAGTGACAGTTCGATGTATTGATAGACATATATATATATATATATATATATATATATACATATATATATATATATATATATATATATATATATATATATTTATTTATTGGGTCGACTTTAGATAATTGATATACCACTTACCCGACTTTTAAAATGCAGAGACGAAAGCACAGAAAATCCACTTAAATGTACACTTACTACAAAGAAGTAATCATGTGGCCGCACCACAACAAAACACGATAACTGAACCACATAAAACCCACCCATGTGGGGGGCTTCACCACCACACCTCCCCAGCTAAATATACCAACTCCAAGATTGCACTACATTGGGGAAAGGGGTAAAGTTCTCCATGGTGGACCAGTGGTTACTTACCTGTAGTTTTTTGTCAGTGATATAAGTGTTAATTTAAGTGGATTTTCAGTGCTTTTGTCTCGGCAAAAGTTGGGTAAGTGGTATGTCGATTATCTAAAGCAGACCCCTATATATATATATATATATATATATATATATATATATATATATATATATATATATATATATATATATTACTGTCAAATCTTCGAATGCTCAAAATTTTGAATGTTACATGGTCAAGACCAAACGTTCGAAATTTTGAGTGCTCGAAGATAGACTTTCAATGGCACCGTATGGTGCAGATAGGGAGACTTTCCCTTTTCTGCACTGAAGTGCGGTCTTGGAGTTTGTATATTTAAGTACAGGGGGTGCAGGGGGTCTTGCCCTCCTGCCTACACTGTTAAAGTGTTTTTTTTTGTGTTTTCTTTTTTTTTTTTTTTTTTTATGTTCGAACAGCCAAATGTCGAACATTTGGTCTCGATCATGTAATGTTCAACATTTTGGAAGTTCAAACATTTAACATAGACCCTATATATATATATATATATATATATATATATATATATATATAAATATAAATAAATATATATATATATATATATATATATATATGGTTTACTATTACAATGTCAACATAGCATTGTACGCCTACGAACTATTTAAACTACAAATGTTCGAATAGTTCATATGTGTGCAAGCTACCTAATCGAATGTTGCATATGCAAATGTACTGCAAATTCGCAAATATAATCATTCTATTATGTACAGGGATCGTGGTACAGTGCGGTAAGGGAAATACATCCCTTTCCTCACTGTAGTGCGATCTCGGAGTTGGAATATATAGTTGGGGGGTATGGGTGTACTAGTTGGGGAGTTATGGCAAGGGTGGTATTGCTGTTAAGTGCCGTAAAATGTTGTGTTTGACATTTTTGGCATTAACAGCTGATTTTCAACATTAGGGCCATTAGGTAATATGTAGTTTCGGCAAAATAGTTCGCTGTTAAGTACCTTTTTTTTTTAAACTTCGATATTTTAATAGTAAACCTATATATATATATATATATATATATATATATATATATATATATATATACATTGATATAGACAGATATAGATATATATGGATTACAGACAGATGGTCAACAGTTGGAACTGATGAACAGAAAAAACACTGGTACAGCTGATCACAAATACTGTGTGAGATTTCAGTACTTTGAAAATCAGGAAACTTGCCATTTCTCCACTGTAATGCAACCTTAGAATTGGTAGATATAATTAGCAGGTGTTGCGTAGGATGTAAGAGGGCTTGCCCGTCTCCCAAAAAAAATTATATGTGTATACACACACACATGTCTCTCTCTCTCTCTCTCTCTGTATATATATATATATAGATCTACCTTATTTTGTCAAAATTTTAAAACATCAAATATGACTTTGTCAACTCTCACAATATTGAAGCCACAGTTCATTGACTCAGCAGAACTATGAAGATTTTTCCACAGTATTTAACTGCTTATGGGAGACATTTAATTTTGCCCTTTTCCTGTTTTGCAATCTCTGAATTGGTATATTTAGTTGGGGGGGTGCAGTCCCCCACATTGTGGGAGGTGGGGGCATAGTCCCCCACCTGGGTGGGTTAGGGATGGTGTGGTTTATGTTTTTTATTTTCTGGCTAAGTGGTTACTTACCGTAGGTAAGTCTTCGTAGATCTAGTGAGTCAATGAAGTCCGGCTTCGATATTGTGAGAGTCGACAAAGTCAGATTTGATATTCTGAGATTTTGGCAATATAAGGTAAGACCAATCTATAGCCAAATCGGATAGGTTATTTCAAACACAAAACATGGGAAATTGTCTAGGCTTAAAATGAACCACAAGGGCAGGTAGCCTAGTACTTACGGGTGAAGCTATATGTGTATGTGTATGTGTGTGTGTGTGTGTGTGTGTGTGTGTGTGTGTGTGCGCGCGTGCGTGCGTGCGTGTGTTACTAGAAATACTCTTTTCTTATGAAAATCTTGAATAGACTCCCTTGATGTGATAGATCTCCTCTGTGCTTCTCTGTCACCTGGAAAGTATTGATAGAATTCTTTAGTTTCCACTAATAATGAATTATTAGACTCATGCATCCATGTTTGTTGAATGAATACACCGTTAAAGTGTTTTTTGAATGTTACAGAGGAATATGGAAAGCCATATTTGTGTTTCAGAATAGAAAAAAATATGACGATAAATATAATTTAAAATGTCCCTTGTACCTGTGTATGCCAGCTGTATTCCTGTTACGCTATTTTCTATAGTTTGCAGTCTTCAGTAATGAGTGGTTGGGCAGAGAATCATGGAAGTTCCATGGCAACAGGACCATGCGGTGCTTTATGCCTTGCCAGTATCCACCCTTAGATCTTACCTCCTTTTTCAAGGAGTAACACATCATTCACATGAGATTATTGATTGTGGTCTTGCTTAATGACTTTAATGATTTTCATAGCTGAGAGGGTTTCAGAAGATATCATAAAACAAATTCATTGCTCTTTGCATTTTAAACATATTCGATTGCCATATGGCTAGATTGCATATTTTTCCTTTTTTTCCCCAACTTCAGAATAATGTTGTATAAATGAACATAAGAATTCTACAAATTAAAAAAAAAATGCATGTTATTGAATGAAATGTACACAGGTGTGCAGTAGCAGCAGAAAATTGTATGCAGGGAGACAGTAAGTTTTAATTGGGGAGGGGGAACAGGGCAACAATAATCCTAGTTTAGTGCCTCTACCCCTGGGCATGGTCGAGGAGATTTAATGGTTATAATTGTGATGATCAGAGGGATAAACTCTGTGGTGCATTGGGAGAAATTAGCAGCCCAGGTTATGTACATTATGCATTGAATTCTCAGAATTCTAAAAGGTGACTTCTCCTACAAAACCACAACTCAGTACTAGGAGGATGATGATGGGGAAGTTGGGAGTAACAGCCCCAGAAGTCTGTGGGAATAAGTTTCACTCATGTATTGTGGGCAAATGTTAGCCTTGACAGGGAGCCAGATCTATGGAACATTTTCCTTACATGAGAATGGAAGACTGTTCTGAGCAGGCATTTAGAAATGTATGGGATTAATGAATGGCAAAAGTATGGAACGGCTGAGCCTGATCAGAATAGCTGGATTCAGTACACTCATATGCTACAGACTCCCATGGCAGGTATTGCAGATAGCTTTGAATCGTAACAACTCTTACATCCACAGAGTGTGGCCCTGACAAGGAAAACAAAACAGAATGTAAAAAGTGACAAACCTGCAGCAGATCTCTGGCAGACATGCAAACTTTATGGATAAATCTATTGCCGCAGCTATGACTGCCATTAAAGTTCTAGCATGACAGTACATTCACCTAGATGCCCACAGAAAATAGTACTGTGAGGATGTTGAACCCCCTATTGTTTCTTTTTTTTTTAAATAGGACATATAGCAAAGGTTCATCTGACAGATAATTTCTGGGAAGTGCAGATGATCTAAATACCTTGCGTTGAATTAATTAAGTCAGATGATAACGTATTCAAATGGAAGGATGCAAAAATCATCTCAATGTAATATGGTGAGACTGAGGTAGCCAAATGTGTGTGTGTGGGGGGGGGGTGTCTTTCATTTTTTAAATTTTATATATGTATTATAAATGTTGCTGCATATGAAAATAGTAGCACTTTAAGTGCCTGACTACCTGATTACTAGCTATGCATAGCATAAACTGTGCCTGTCTACTGAAAGGTTAACAGCGGGCAGCCTGACTATTAATGCATGGCTCTACAGAATATCCCCAGAAGGGATTTTAAGTTAGGCAAAGCAGAAAAAGGGCATTCTCTCTTCTGGGAAGAAATGAAGGAAGAATATGAAAAAAGCTTGTATTGTCAAGTGAAGAACACCAGCAGTATTTTTACTTGACATCTATGTCATTTGTCTCCAAAGAGATTTAGAATATATTACACCAAAGACAAGAATGCGTAAAATCCCGCTAAATAATACAATAAGGAAAGGCCTACTTTTCTTTTACTCACTTTGGTTAAAGAGATGCATGTAAAGCGCACAGATATTTGTGACATTTGTTTCAAAAAAGAACTGAATTACAAGATGAAAATTAGAAACACACAAATAAAATCTAAGTACTGAGGCAGTCAGGTATATAAAAACACTGCTTTATTCAAATTTGTCAAATTCTGGGCAAAAAAAAACAAATGAAAGACCGGCAATAAATTAAGTATATCCCAATAGCAACATGTAGAGTATGTCCTTGAATAAAATAAGTTGTCTATCACAGAGGCATACATGAGGTGTTCGTAGCACTCTAAAATGGAACATGCTACGAGATACGGCTTATTTTTTATTTACTTATCCACTGAATTCTGTTGAGCTCATGTGATCAAATTTATCCATTGAGCTTCTAGAAGCTTATCTGTCATAACCCAATGCCTATATTTCCTATAACTAAAAAAAAAAAAAAAAATCATCTAATGATTTCTTACGCACTGCTTAGCCAGACATTGCAGCATGCTCCATAATCTAAGTAGATGCCGTGTCACAAACAGATCCCTTTCTTATTCCTGTTGTTTGTATTTAGTTTTAGTAGCAAGTTATCTGACCTGGGTTAACTCCTTTGGCTGTGAGATGAAGCTACAGTGTTTCAAATATAACAGCACCTGACAGAGCCTGAAATACCACACACAGATCAACCCTCAGGAGCTGGTGTTATTTATTTATTTAGTTATATATTGATTTATTGCTTTTTGTTGACTGGGATGGCCCGACTGGGTGCAAATGGCCCCTTTTCAGTGGAGGTCTGAGGAGAAAGGCTCCAGTTGCATAGTAATTACCTAGCACAAGTGAATGAGTAAGAACAATTACAAAACAAAATTAGTAAAATACAAAACTACAAACAAAATGAAATGGCAAAGGAGTATTTGCACAGACAATAGTAGAAAACTATACACATAGCAATACCTAAGTAAGATCAGTTATAATAAGTAAATATTCAATGAAATACAAAATGAGTAAGGACAATTGGTATACATAGAGAAGTTCTAATAATCACGTGATGAATACAGTGACTACTATTTCTGAAAGGATGAGTTTTTTGGGAAAGAAAACAAGTAGCAATGAAGAGAGAGTTTGATATTGTGCAAGTAAGATAACAGGCATTTAAAGGATAGAGGAATATGTACAGTGTCATATTTATAGAATAATTAATTGCAGAGCGTATATGTGCTATTATGCTGGAAGTTAGAGGCAATGCAATGGATTGGCTATGCTAGGAGACTAATAGTGTGGAATGTGGATGAACCAGGTTACAGTAGTAGACGTATGAATATGGGGAGAGGCATTGGGAGTTGTAGTAGCAAAGTGGAGCAGAAAGGCGGAGTGTGGATGAGGTTACTTTGAAGGGTACAGGGCATAAGCAGCAGAAGTAATGTGCATAGGAGAGACATCACAAGTAAAAGTGAATATTGTGAAAGCCTTAGGATGGGGGAGATGTGGGGTAGATGGTAAAGATGAGTGGGTAGAGCGTTGGGTAAAAGTGACAGAAGACAATGTAGAATGTAGATAACATTATTGATCACATGATAGGAAACATAAAACCTAGCAATGTAGTGGGATGGCTATATGATTAGGAGTTATGTAGGGGGTTATTAAGAAATTAGGGATAGTCCTAGGGAGGGGAGTGAAAGGAGATGGACTGCAATATGCTATAAGCTGCTTGAGTTGCTGTTTTACTCATTAACAGAAGAAGTGGAGAAATGTGTTAGAGATGGAAATGTCTATCCAGATGTGTAAGAGCAGAATCATGAGTTGGAAGACTGTTGTTTTGTTGTTTTAGTGGGGTTTTGAATCTTCTTAAATTGGTTTGATGTGCGATGGTGCTGGGAAGAGAATTATATATTTTGGAAACATAGCTGGAGTATAGTGACAGACCAGCACAGTTATGACTTTTGGTTAGTTAGCAGTCCTTTTTTTCTGTGGATCACAGAGGTCCATTAGGAGAGTAAGGATTATGTTTCATGGCACATGGCAATTGTGAAGTGTATTAATACTTTTTATAGACAGTTACCATTGGAGTTAAAGAGAAGCAGTGTTGGAGTTCTAACCAGTGCAGTTCTTTTAAGGCCAGACATTGCTGACATTTTACAGTATGGTTATCAACAAATCTTGCTCTCTTGTTATAGCATTGTTTCATTTTGGTGAGGTGAGTCTGCTCGAGGTTGTTATAAATGCGGGAAATGTATAGCAGTAAGGAGCCATGAAATATAGCAGCTATGTTTTTTTTTACTTTGTTAAGAAGTGTTGCTGTGGGACAGGAGATTAAGTTTTTTTGTGGGTTTTCTTCATAACTTGTATATGGACATCAAATGCATCTACAGATCCATATCCAGTCCTATATGTGTATCTTAAATTTTGTAACTACTATTTTTATTTGTGGAAAAAAACAGGAACTGTCTCTCGATGTACAAGAAGTTTCATTAGGTAAGAACAGAATGTTGTACTGTGCTATATAATAGGCAGAGTCAATCGTATATAATGGCCCAATTATTTATCTGGGTCATCATGATAATCCATTTAGAACTGGATGAGCTCTTTTAAATGCCTTTCTAACCATTATGGAGACAATGTATATATTGTCATATCATGTCTATGGAAATTGGGGAATTTGACTTTAAATGTGTGCAAAATGTAAGTTATATCTTCAAAATTCTCACAATAGTGATGGAATTGTATTAGACAGGGTAATAGAAAACGAATTGCCTGTTAGTGTTGTATAAAAGATGTAGCCTGAAAGCAGGAAATCAGGAAATTAGTTCCTCACTTGGGAAGATCATCACTGGCAAAGTAGGGACTCTTTCTGAAGATCTGCGATTCCTGCAGTTACATTGATGATTCAGGGACCAGGTTGGACATAGCGTGAAGGAAGATCATGTGACCAGTCGGTGTAGAACTAGAATGAAGACATAAGTAAGGCTGGCAGCTATGAATTGTGATCTACAGCCTGGTTGCTGGAAGGGTTATGTGAGACTGAACCTGTGTGGAATAAAATCAGTGGATTACTTCTAAATATTGACAGCGGGTGTCTAACATAATGTGCAAATAATGTAAATATATCTAAGATTAACCATGCAAAGCTAAAGGAGACTGTTTTCATTTCATTTGTAAGAATAAACCTGAGTTTTTACATATCTGCCTCAAGTGCGGTTAAAGAGTTGATACTGGTGGTATATGGATGGTCACTTTGGCCAAGGAATTACCAAATAACATTTATTCATTACTCCTCTGATGCCCAGATGCTTAAACTATGCAAACAAATTGTTCCTCTGGACTCTGTGAAGCCAAAAATGTGCCTTTTTAAGACCCTTACTTTTGCAGCTTGATTTAGTAGGCGCACTGTGTAAAGGGTCCTGTATATTGGCTTGAATGGCAGTAAAGTGACCGTCTACCAGAATCTGCTTTGTGTTTGCAGTTTAGTGTTGTGTGCTTTTGAAAACAATAAAACACAAGTAACAAACTGTTTTCAATATAAAACCTTTCCCGGGAGTGACTGTTGTTACCTGGTCCATGCTAACTTATCTAAAAAATGATTCTTTTTTCATTGTTTCTTTCTATGCCTATAACCATGGAGGACTTATGGAAAGACTTAATAGAATCTAAGTCAGAGGTTAATCATTACATTGTTCGGCTGTAACAGCAATTAGTTGGATTGGCTAATGTCACTGCTACCCCCCTCAGAACTGTTCCTACTTTGACATCCCACTGGCTTTAATGGTATTTGAAGCCCAGCACATCCAAACTAAATGTCATGGACTGCCTATCACTGCCATGAGTATATATGGGATGACTGGCATCCCAGTATGTGAGGAATAGGGGATATGGTCATTCAGTTCTCTCCACTACCCCAAATAGGTCTAATGGTTATCAGAGAAATAGTCTCTTGAGTCAAACTATTGGAATCCATCAGGCTAAAGTAAAAAGAAAAGTGCATACCAGTCTAATTCAGTAACCATTTCACCAAATGCAATCTGGATCCATGAACATAAAGGAAATATAAACTGCTGTCTTTGATATGGGCTTCCAACATCCAGACACTCGGTAAGATTGCAGACTGATTACTTATAGAGCTAAGTCTTTGGGATAGCACTCTAGGCCTCATTCTCACTATCTAACTCCTTGAGCATAAGGAGAACATGGGCTGTTGTCCTAGTTATCAGCTTTCAACATCTACATCATATTAGTCTTCACACAGGCCAGCTTTGACTTTGCACCCAAAACTCACTTCTCACCACTACCTCTGTGAACCACAGTGTCTTCTAGTACCCTTTACCTGTGATAATTGCTTATTGCACAAGTTATTATTACACACAAGTGCACGCACACGCTCGCGCGCACACACACACACACACACACACACACACACACACACACACACACACACACAATTACCAAGAAAGTCTGGCAGAATTATCCAATTCCTCACACCTTTCTTCCTGGACAGATAGTATTGCCAGCAATCTAGATATGGCCAGAGACCAGCAGTTGCCTCCTGTTCCTAATAAAGTCAAATATGAAATCGTGCACCTTAATAATTTTCTTGTAGTAGGCCCAAGTGATCTAGCCAAGTGGAGATGGGAGACACAGGCTGTTAACCATTGGCAAATGAGAACCCTCCTTTCAGAAAATAAGTAGCAATAATACATATATAATAAAGACATGTCGCACAGCTTAAAGGTGACTAGATTGTACTTAAAAATAAGATAACAGTGCATTTACAGGTTAAATACCCAAATTAATGGGAAAGTGCACATGAACAAATAAAATAAACCCACCCATCTATTCCATGATCTCTTTTTCCATGAATATATGCCCATTTTACGTATGAGGTTGGGGTGTTACTTCAACAGTGACAATTATCTAGAGCCAATGTTCACACGACTAGGTGGCTATAATATTTAGTTAAACACACAGGAATATTGAAAGAAGACATCTATATAAGATGTTGACATACATCTAACTTTAACAGCACTGAATCCTTTTTTTTTCTTTTATAACTTCCTGGAATATAACAGGCAGAAACTGCAGATAATAAATGTAGAGGGAAATGGACATCACAATATCTTCTAAGCAAAGACCAGACAGAACAAAGACCAGGCTCAAATGTTATATGCATTCCTGGTCATTCTTCTGTTTTGCTCCCCGGAAACTGTAGCATCATTTCTTTTGTCTAAAATCATCACATCAGCTTATTGTTTTGTTTTCCCACAGCAAAAGTAACTAAACCAGTTCTAACACCTGTAAAGGACAAGGGCTTAATTCTGCCAGCCCAGAGATAATAGAGAGCATATTTTGTCTTCTTGCCCCACCCATGTGGACCCAGGCATTCTTTCTATCCTGTTCTGTCTGTCCTGCTATGTACATTCAGGACCCCATTATCAATACTAACTCATGTTGTCCTACTATATCTAGTAGATCCTGCAACTGCTACCTGAATGCACACTTTTCCTCACTATCACAACCCTGCTGTGGGGCATAGGCTGCTCTATCCTTACATTGAAGTCTGATTGCATTGAGTCTGTCGCTAATTCTGATGACATCCTTCACTGCTTTTTGAAGCCTCTCCCTCACTGAATTCACACATTTCTAGTCTGGTCTCCCCCTGAGTAGTAAACTCTGGATCCCAAGCCAAGTGCCTTTACTACACTGCTCTCCCATCTGGATATAGACGATGTCCAGCCTCCTCCTTACTAACATGTCATCCACTTCCAAGCTGCATCCTGTCAGTGAACCTAAACTAGGTTCATGTTTGGCAGATTGATTAGCTTTACATCCAGCTTCCACTTGACAGAGCTATCCCAGATAATCCAAGCTGGGCAAGTGGACACTGGCCAAACAGTAGGTTATTGATGTAGGGCTGCTGGGCAGCAGGCGAACCCTGGTCAATAGGGCATATAGACTCTTATTTATTTTATTTATTTATTTTACATTTGTTGACCGGGCTTATCCGACTGAGCTGAAGAGCCCTTTTTCAGTGGTGGCCCGGGGAGAAAAGCTCCAACATACTATACAATTAGCATGGGTACCTGGCATAGATCAGAATAGGCAGGGTCCTCAACCCACTTATCACCAGCAAATTCTCATGCCTATTTCTGGCAGCATTAATCAGCACAACCAAATCACCTAGAGATAAGTTTTACACAGTCAAGTGGCTAGCTCTGACATGGTGCATAGTCTGTGATCCATGTTCTCATATCTAGAAGATACTGTGTACCACAATTAATGCCCAAAGCAGTTATACAATTCTTCCCCTAATAGGTAGTATTGAAAGTCTGTGATTCTGTCAACAGATCCATTTTTGGGTGAGCTTGAGGTAGAAACACCCAGTATGTTTTTGGGAGGAATCCCCCACTCTAAACTCTAAACCGTCACCGGCCAGAGGTTAGGACTGAACCTTGCTCCTTGTGCCTGAGAAGCATATATCTTAATTATTATGCCAACTGTGTACCTTCCTCAGTATTACCATTGAAATATACAGATGTATAATGCAGATTAACTATGGAAGAAATGTTTTCAACTCTTTGTCACTCTTGGTAGCCTGTCAGCTGTTGCAGTCAGTAATGCCTCTGTATTATTCAGTTAGTATACGTGATTGTTTTTTGCTGGGAGTTTAGTGTTATTTGTAGTATCAGTGGCTCAAAGTTTGCTAACTCACGTTTGATTGTGAGAGATCAGAATGCTGTAGGTTCCATTCTCATCCTTGGTGCATTGATTCATTTTTTTTCAATTACTGACACTGAAGTTCAGCATAAAGGAGGATGTTATGCACCTGACTGTCTTGTCCTTTGAATGATATTTTAACCATACCTCTCAACCCCTAAGAGCAAATCCACTGGACAGGAGATAAACCATGGGGGGAACAAATAGGGACCATACCTCTGAACTGTAACACATCCCATAGAACTTAATAGAAACAGTCATGTAGATTCCATGGTGCCTTGGTCAATGTCCCATAGTCAGTGATAATTCCATCTCAGGTTTCCCCAAAAGGAGGCCACTACCCTAATGGGATTGATCCAGTCAGCAACAGATATGTACATACATGTTGTTGTTTGTCTTTCGGCTTTTCCCGGTTAGTGGTTGCCACAGCAGAACTCCAGTCTGCTAATGATTGGCAGTTGTTTTTTTATGGTGTCGAGTTGCCAGCCCAACGCCCAACCTTCAACGAAGGCACGCCCATTCAACACATCTTTCGAACGCCCACTCGACCGCGGGGAGGACATGCAGACTCCACACAGAAGGCACTCCCAACCCAAGCCGAGAATCGAACGGGAGAGCCTCTTGCTGTGAGGCAACAATGCTACCGCTGCACCACCGCATACATACATATTATGCATAAAAGTATATGGTACCTTTTGTAGTATATGGGAAAAGGTGGAAATTCTACTTACAGCACACAGATTCACGGGCCAATCACAAGCCATGCAGTTAGTATACAACTGTACATATAACTGGTTCAATATAGATATATCTATATATATATATATATATATATATATATATATATATATATACACACACACACACACACACACACACACACACACACACACACACACACACACACACACACACACACACAGGCTGCACATATCAGGTTACATTTCTACATTTGCTGTAGTCACCTGTTAATCTCAATTATGTTTTATCATGAGACTATTGCAGCAGTATTTGACTTACTATAGTGTAATTATGTAGTACTGTGTTTCATATTATATCTGCATTTCTTTCTTCTAAGTACTTTTTTTGGAGTGTGTTAATGTTTTTTTTACCTCCATTTATTTTACTTTTATATACAGCAGCATCCACAGCAGTGCCTGTTGCTATTTAGCAAACCACTAGCGACCACTGGCCAACACCACAGAGTAGACCTGCAGCTGACTCTGCCAGTACCACCTCCCAGTAACCTCAGCAGTAGGATGATAAGTGATAAGCCCTCATGTTTGCTCCTGGTGGGGCATCTGGATGGCTCTGCCTGGGGTGGTGAATAGTATGTCACGCAGAGGCAGCTAAAAAGATGGTGGGGAAGCTGATGGATAAGCATCTTGATGCCCACTTCAGCCACCTGGAAAGACTCTTCTTACAGTTTGCAGTATCATATCCCTGCCCATTGCTGGTCACTCCATCAGAGTCAGGACCCAGTGGTGAGGGAGCACAGTGTGGTGTGTATACTCCCACTAGGTCGGATATGAGCGAGACATTCTGGATGTCATACCCACTCTATTCTCTAGTTTTGGTATTCCCCCTTTTGTATTCATGTCCTCTCTTGTTTGTTGTCCAGTCATCCCCATTATCATTGTGTCCCTCTGTTTGTCTGATGTCTTCTGCTCCATTGTGCTCCCCTTCCTTAAGTACGTCAGCACCTCCCCTGTCAGTCTTACCTGTCTTCTATATCTGTGTGTGTCCCATTGCTGACTACGTCAACCTCTTACCATTTCTTTCACTTTCCTTACTTCTTTCCCTTCTTACTTTCTTGATATATAGAAAATGGGCACATACCCGACAAAAAATATTAGCCATCGTTTCCCTCCCTCATCGTATTCATTCCTTAAATATTTCCCTTGTGCGCACCCTTGATGTGCACAGGAAACGTGTGCGAGTGCAGAGGGTGTGAAGAAGTGCTCTACGGAGGTGTAAACATGCCTTGACAGTTGCAAAACGTACTAAGTCTACTGGTAGAGCCCGCCTCTAATAGTAAGTCAGTAATTCAGTGTCTGTGGAAACCGAAATGTATGCTAAGCATACAAGAGTGTCCATGAACAGTGAAATAAAATCGAAGTAGTAAACACACAAGCACATAGTGGAATGTTGAGCCCTGTCCCTAGAACTTTCACAATTAGATTCCCCGTGTCCCTATTATACATTTCAATTGCTGCAATATCGAAGGTGTAAGCAAAGCGCAGCGTGTTTGTACGTCGCTGCCCTCCGCCAACCGTAGCTTACACATCAAATTCATTCAAATAGAGAAAAACATGCAGAATCAACGTAAATGTCAATAGTGTAGTGTTTAGAGCATCCACCTAAAGAACAGACATTCACGGTTAAAGCCCAGCGATAGCACATATCATTTTCCATGTGGAATGAATATCATTTTGCTGTAAAACCGGCATAAGAGTATCGCATGAGATATTTAACTTAAATATCATTCAAGCAAAGTGGCACTGTTATAATGAATACGGCACTAGTAAGCAGGTTTAAGCACAAATAAGCAGCAGTAAACACATATAAGTACCAGTAAGCAAGTCTGAGAGCACTTGCATGGGTATAAGCAGTGCCCAGCATAGGATAGGAAATGTATATAAGTATGTACAGATATATAATATATATATATATATATATATATATATATATATATATACACACACACACACACACACACACATATATATATATATATATATATATATACATATATATATATATATATATATATATATATATATATATATATATATATATACACACACATATATATATTATATATATATATATATATATATATATATATATATATATATATATATATATATATATATACACACACACACATATATATTTTATATATATATATATATATATATATATACACACACACACACACACACACACACACATATATATATATATATATCTGTGAAGAAAGAATGATGTAACAATAAAACATACAAAAGGAATGAGAAGGGAATCAACAGCAACCCCAGTATTATATAGCGCTGTCAGCGTATGTCATATCAAGCTGGGCAGTAGTGAGAAAGCACTGCTACTCACACCACAGGCAGGGATTTACCAGTGGGAGTAACATTGTTGATCTGCTAAGTCTACTTTACACACAGAGGGTAAAACTGATAGGCTATTTGGCCATCCGACCATTACACAAGCAAGGGCAGGTATGTTCAAGGACTAAATGGTGGGAGAGCCTGAGAATACATGGGTTGGGACAACATACGTGTAGGGCCCCTAACGCTCAGGAGAGGGCAATGTGTGGAGGTGTGTCATGGCTGCGATAACAAGTGGACAATGGATGGTATGCGTGTATGTTGAACACGGGAGGGGTGGAGGAACTATGGGTATGAAATTATGGAGCCAAGCATGCCAAGGTTGGATGGGCTGGTTCTAACTGGACCGCCTTGTGGAGGTCAGCGAGTTCGTTATAAGTATATATGCATACACACATGCAGAAATCAATATGTAGAAGTACATTCTCTGTAACACATTAATTCCATTTGCAGACATAAATAACATGAATGTGCCCTTACAGACCTCAACAGTAGATAGAATAATAGGCTGTGCATAAGAGGGAAGGGACGAAACTGCTAAAACGCAGAAGTGTGTACAATGCCCGAAGTCAGTGATGTGCTGAAAAAAATCAAATGTGAGGACTTTCCCACACATGGAATCATTCCTGTGATCTGTAAGCGGTAGGAAGGAAAACTTATGGGCAATATGAAATCTTAAAAGAGCATGGGCCCAAAAAAGCAATTTTTTTTTTTTTGTCAACAGATCCATTTTTGGGTGAGATTGAGGTAGAAACACCCAGTATGTTTTTGGGAGGAATCCCCCACTCTAAACTCTAAACCGTCACCGGCCAGAGGTTAGGACTGAACCTTGCTCCTTGTGCCTGAGAAGCATATATCTTAATTATTATGCCAACTGTGTACCTTCCTCAGTATTACCATTGAAATATACAGATGTATAATGCAGATTAACTATGGAAGAAATGTTTTCAACTCTTTGTCACTCTTGGTAGCCTGTCAGCTGTTGCAGTCAGTAATGCCTCTGTATTATTCAGTTAGTATACGTGATTGTTTTTTGCTGGGAGTTTAGTGTTATTTGTAGTATCAGTGGCTCAAAGTTTGCTAACTCACGTTTGATTGTGAGAGATCAGAATGCTGTAGGTTCCATTCTCATCCTTGGTGCATTGATTCATTTTTTTTCAATTACTGACACTGAAGTTCAGCATAAAGGAGGATGTTATGCACCTGACTGTCTTGTCCTTTGAATGATATTTTAACCATACCTCTCAACCCCTAAGAGCAAATCCACTGGACAGGAGATAAACCATGGGGGGAACAAATAGGGACCATACCTCTGAACTGTAACACATCCCATAGAACTTAATAGAAACAGTCATGTAGATTCCATGGTGCCTTGGTCAATGTCCCATAGTCAGTGATAATTCCATCTCAGGTTTCCCCAAAAGGAGGCCACTACCCTAATGGGATTGATCCAGTCAGCAACAGATATGTACATACATGTTGTTGTTTGTCTTTCGGCTTTTCCGGTTAGTGGTTGCCACAGCAGAACTCCAGTCTGCTAATGATTGGCAGTTGTTTTTTTATGGTGTCGAGTTGCCAGCCCAACGCCCAACCTTCAACGGGCACGCCCATTCAACACATCTTTCGACGCCCACTGACCGCGGGAGGACATGCAGACTCCACACAGAAGGCACTCCCAACCCAAGCCGAGAATCGAACGGAGAGCCTCTTGCTGTGAGGCAACAATGCTACCGCTGCACCACCGCATACATACATATTATGCATAAAAGTATATGGTACCTTTTGTAGTATATGGGAAAAGGTGGAAATTCTACTTACAGCACACAGATTCACGGGCCAATCACAAGCCATGCAGTTAGTATACAACTGTACATATAACTGGTTCAATATAGATATATCTATATATATATATATATATATATATATATATATATACACACACACACACACACACACACACACACACACACACACACACACACACACACACACACACAGGCTGCACATATCAGGTTACATTTCTACATTTGCTGTAGTCACCTGTTAATCTCAATTATGTTTTATCATGAGACTATTGCAGCAGTATTTGACTTACTATAGTGTAATTATGTAGTACTGTGTTTCATATTATATCTGCATTTCTTTCTTCTAAGTACTTTTTTTGGAGTGTGTTAATGTTTTTTTTACCTCCATTTATTTTACTTTTATATACAGCAGCATCCACAGCAGTGCCTGTTGCTATTTAGCAAACCACTAGCGACCACTGGCCAACACCACAGAGTAGACCTGCAGCTGACTCTGCCAGTACCACCTCCCCAGTAACCTCAGCAGTAGGATGATAAGTGATAAGCCCTCATGTTTGCTCCTGGTGGGGCATCTGGATGGCTCTGCCTGGGGTGGTGAATAGTATGTCACGCAGAGGCAGCTAAAAAGATGGTGGGGAAGCTGATGGATAAGCATCTTGATGCCCACTTCAGCCACCTGGAAAGACTCTTCTTACAGTTTGCAGTATCATATCCCTGCCCATTGCTGGTCACTCCATCAGAGTCAGGACCCAGTGGTGAGGGAGCACAGTGTGGTGTGTATACTCCCACTAGGTCGGATATGAGTGAGACATTCTGGATGTCATACCCACTCTATTCTCTAGTTTTGGTATTCCCCCTTTTGTATTCATGTCCTCTCTTGTTTGTTGTCCAGTCATCCCCATTATCATTGTGTCCCTCTGTTTGTCTGATGTCTTCTGCTCCATTGTGCTCCCCTTCCTTAAGTACGTCAGCACCTCCCTGTCAGTCTTACCTGTCTTCTATATCTGTGTGTGTCCCATTGTTGACCACGTCAACCTCTTACCATTTCTTTCACTTTCCTTACTTCTTTCCCTTCTTACTTTCTTGATATATAGAAAATGGGCACATACCGACAAAAATATTAGCCATCGCTTCCCTCCCTCATCGTATTCATTCCTTAAATATTTCCTTGCGCACCCTTGATGTGCACAGGAAACGTGTCTTGAAGTGCAGAGGGTGTGAAGAAGTGCTCTACGGAGGTGTAAACATGCCTTGACAGTTGCAAAACGTACTAAGTCTACTGGTAGAGCCCGCCTCTAATAGTAAGTCAGTAATTCAGTGTCTGTGGAAACCGAAATGTATGCTAAGCATACAAGAGTGTCCATGAACAGTGAAATAAAATCGAAGTAGTAAACACACAAGCACATAGTGGAATGTTGAGCCCTGTCCCTAGAACTTTCACAATTAGATTCCCCGTGTCCCTATTATACATTTCAATTGCTGCAATATCGAAGGTGTAAGCAAAGCGCTAGCGTGTTTGTACGTCGCTGCCCGCCAACCGTAGCTTACACATCAAATTCATTCAAATAGAGAAAAACATGCAGAATCAACGTAAATGTCAATAGTGTAGTGTTTAGAGCATCCACCTAAAGAACAGACATTCACGGTTAAAGCCCAGCGATAGCACATATCATTTTCCATGTGGAATGAATATCATTTTGCTGTAAAACCGGCATAAGAGTATCGCATGAGATATTTAACTTAAATATCATTCAAGCAAAGTGGCACTGTTATAATGAATACGGCACTAGTAAGCAGGTTTAAGCACAAATAAGCAGCAGTAAACACATATAAGTACCAGTAAGCAAGTCTGAGAGCACTTGCATGGGTATAAGCAGTGCCCAGCATAGGATAGGAAATGTATATAAGTATGTACAGATATATAATATATATATATATATATATATATATATATATATATACACACACACACACACACACACATATATATATATATATATATATATATATATATATATATATATATATATATATATATATATATATATATATATATATATACACACACACATATATATATTACATATATATATATATATATATATATATATATATATATATATATATATATATATATACACACACACACACATATATATTTTATATATATATATATATATATATATACACACACACACATATATACACACACACACACACACATATATATATATATATATCTGTGAAGAAAGAATGATGTAACAATAAAACATACAAAAGGAATGAGAAGGAATCAACAGCAACCCCAGTATTATATAGCTGTCAGCGTATGTCATATCAAGCTGGGCAGTAGTGAGAAAGCACTGCTACTCACACCACAGGCAGGATTTACCAGTGGGAGTAACATTGTTGATCTGCTAAGTCTACTTTACACACAGAGGGTAAAACTGATAGGCTATTTGGCCATCCGACCATTACACAAGCAAGGGCAGGTATGTTCAAGGACTAAATGGTGGGAGAGCCTGAGAATACATGGGTTGGGACAACATACGTGTAGGGGCCCCTAGCAGCTCAGGAGAGGGCAATGTGTGGAGGTGTGTCATGGCTGCGATAACAAGTGGACAATGGATGGTATCGTGTATGTTGAACAGGAGGGTGGAGGAACTATGGGTATGAAATTATGGAGCCAAGCATGCCAAGGTTGGATGGGCTGGTTCTAACTGGACCGCCTTGTGGAGGTCAGCGAGTTCGTTATAAGTATATATGCATACACACATGCAGAAATCAATATGTAGAAGTACATTCTCTGTAACACATTAATTCCATTTGCAGACATAAATAACATGAATGTGCCCTTACAGACCTCAACAGTAGATAGAATAATAGGCTGTGCATAAGAGGGAAGGGACGAAACTGCTAAAACGCAGAAGTGTGTACAATGCCCGAAGTCAGTGATGTGCTGAAAAAAATCAAATGTGAGGACTTTCCCACACATGGAATCATTCCTGTGATCTGCCTGCTATGGCAACGCCAATTACTAAACTACTTTTACTGTTTGTAAAAGAAATACGCGAAAGACGTACATAATTAACCTCTCATGTATAACATGTGCGTCACCACATAGTCATACTTATTAATTTATTGTAGTGTCATGTTAATGGGAGTAAGGATGCAATGAAGCATAGAGTCTAATCTTGACATAAACACATGCATGTCCCATGTGGGACATCCCAAAAATTGTGAATAGTATTCTTTTGGTCGCTCATGTAACCAATGTTTGCGGACTAAAAGTTTGTGAGTTCTGAGGATACGTGGAGTGAGTCAACCGATGGAATGGGTCTATAGGACTAGGGAGTGGCCAATGTGTAGTGGTGTGGATACACCACGGATCCAACTGGAGAATGGATGACTGCAGTGTTAGGGAGACAGACACACAATAAAAGTAAACACACCACTGCTTCCCAGACCACTGACAGGATACTACCAGTGGGAGAGACCTGCCACGTCTAATCTTAAAACATAGACATCGATGTCCCTTGTGGGACACCAAAAATTAATGATCATCAAGGCAGTCCCAGTAATGATTCATCAAATAAAACTGTAGATGTACACGAACCAGTAGGTTGTGCAAGCCTGATAACCCATGGGTCAACACAACATATGACATGTGTCCCGACACGGGGAGAGTAGCCAGTGTGTAGTGGTGTGTTTATACCACACCTGCACCCACAGTAAAGATGAGTGCTGTAGAGTAGTGGCAGGTGGGGGAACTATGGGTATGCAATTATGGGACTAGGCGTGCAGGTGTTGGCTGGAGCAGTCGTATTAGGACCGCCCCTGGGGATGTAAGCAATATTCCAAAATGGGCATAGCTGACGCTCATACCTCTCAACCCCTAAGAGCAAATTCACTGGACAGGAGATAAACCATTGGGGGAACAAATAGGGACCATACCTCTGAACTGTCCCTGATTTCCAGGGATGTCCCTGATTTCGACTCAATTTCTAACTCTGTCCCACTTAATCTCTCCTAAAACTAGTGACTTTTGGAGGGAAGGTGGTGAATTGCACGTAATGAATAATGACAACAATTAAGAGTTATAAACATCATTTACCTCAGAAAATGTGTATAAATTCATATGCTCTGAGTATGTCAATGTGTCAGGTTAATAGCACCAATAATTTAAATGTGTCCCTGATGTTGTTATGATGAGTCCCTGATTCAGTTGGTATTTTTCCCCAATCGTATGAGAGGTCTGATAGGGACAGAAAGCGCATATTCCACTGACAACTTTAGAAAGATGATAGAATATCAGGTATGCAGTAGCATGACTCGGCTGAAGGATGTGGGTTCCAAAACCCAATTACTTGTTTGTATTGAAGAGTGTCAGTTCCCATGTATTAGCCAGACAGGTGCAGATTGTAAGAGGAACACACCAATAATATGAATCAAACTCTCGACAGGACGCGGATTCCGTACAGTCGAACGGCATGCTTTCGCCTAATGGGCAGCCATTCTCAATACTGTAGGCATGTAATCCGATGTAATAGGTATCACAAGGTAATATCATAGTCCTCACTACCACCCACTGGTGTGAGTGTCAGATGCAAACACCAAATGCAGTGCATTTGCAAGTGCGGGAGCAAGCGGGTGTAAGCCTGTTTGGCCGTCAGTATGCGAGTATTACACTGGTAAAGCAATGCAGAGGCTAACTGAGTGTAGGAAACTGTAACTGGAGGTTAGCATTGCTTAGCTCCATGCAAAGCCACGCACACCCGCTCTCAACTGCTTTAATGTGCCTTAATCACTCCATATCCAACAGTCTTGTTCTGCCCAGCAACAAAATAAATGGCCTCTACAAAGCTCGAAACCAAGACCCTGCACACACTGCTATTGTGATTTACCACTAAGCCATGGCAGATATACAGACATCGGATCTTATCACAAACATATCATCCAGCACAGTCATTCAACAGTATAGGAAATGTATTCCATCATGTAGATGTATGTGTGAGTATTGATGTCCAGATATAGATACATACACATATATATATATATATATATATATATATATATATATATATAGAGAGAGAGATAGATAGATATATCAAGAACATCCCATGTGACAACAAAGCATTACAAAGGAATGAAAAGGGAAACACCAGCAATGCCTGTATTATGTAGTGGTGTTGTCCCATGTAATATCAAGATTCCCTCAGATAGACATAGGTTCATAGGTAGGTACTAGGCTATCTGCCCTAGGGCGTTTATAAGCCTATCCAGAATGTGTTGGCGTTCGCCTCCATTTTAGACTAGATCTTGAGCCTCTGTCCAGCAGGGCCATAGAAGTGATCCCAGGGGCAAATTTATGATTTTTGTCATTAATACACGCAAACATTTGTACATTGGCCAAATACATCACTCTGTGCATTTTATTTATATTAACACAACAGTTCCTGTCCAATCATTATGTGAGAACAGTACTCTTGCAAGGTGCTGTACGCAACATCATCAGCATGATAAATGTAAATGGGGTAACCATAGAGGGGCCGGTAGTGTTGTGTGTACAATGGGATCGTCTGCATCATGTGTACCTGGAACCTTTAGTTGTCATGTGCATACCACGATCGTGTGCCTGAGAGACAGGGGTGAGGACAACTGGAGTATGTTGTGATGCATATTAAAAGGGTTACAGTTGTCCAGTGGACACGTGTGTGAAATGGACAGCTATGTATGGGGCAAATGTTGTTCTAGGGACTGACTGGCCTTTCGTTTCCGTAGGGTGAGAGTGGGATGTGGGGGAAGGAGAGTAGGTATACTCACGGAGGATAGGTTGGGTAAGATGACAGACAAGACAGCATACAGGGTCGGTATATGACACATGTGGGGGGATACACCTGGGACGGGGAGGGGTTTTCGGCAGTCACAAGCCCATGAGCCCCCAGGTAGAAACAATGGGATGGAGGTCCCCAGCCATGGGCAGCCACCACTGCACCAAAACAGCCGCAAAGGTGGCAGTGCTGGGGACTGTCTAGGAGAGGCAGGCTCACCTTGTAAATGTGACGCTCTGCCCTCGAGCTGGCCTATCTGGCCTTGAAACCCTGTATTGAGCCCCCTCACACCACATCCGGGACTGTACGACAGCGGACATGTTCCTGTCTGGACCTGCTCTCAGGGGGGACAAGCCCCATTCTCAGTGGTGGATCTACCAGAAGGTGGTGCAGAGCCAACAGAGGTGAAGATCCAGGGCTGGGCCCCAGATGTGCTGGTGCCTGGTGCCATGGCCAACTGAAGTGGGACAGGAGGTTCTGCTGGGACATCCAAACCCATACAGTCTATGGTGTTGCAGTTTAAACACAGATATGGCTTAGTAACAATCAACAGCATTCAGGAGTACTTATAACAGTATGCATAGATATGACCATCAACCCAACACAACAGATGGTATACATTTGCAGAGGGAGCACAACACATGCATATATACTGCATGACATCTGTACAAAGTGTTGAAGACGTGTGACTGCAGCTATGAACAGTGGCCCATTATTGGCATGTCACTGAGAACCTCAGACAATGACTGTCATACCACTGTTTCATGTGACATATGTCCAGTCAGGGATGCGATGGCAGTAACTCATCACTATCACCATGCACTGATTGCAATCCTAACACTATGCTTCTGCAGTTCACAGATGTGTGTTCAGTGAGTAACACAATAAACAAATGGTTCAGCACAATAACCAGTCCACAGATGAATCCTACAGATGGGGGTTCCCTCACAAACAGAGCACTGTCTTGTCAGTTTTAAAACATGCAGAATAGCCATTACCACACACAACTTGTTAAACAGGCAGTAGTCTCAATGAAGCACAGCTATACTTACATGTCTGGGACATCACCCCCCTATCATTAGGCTATTTCCCACTGTGTATGTTGTTTGATGAAAATCCAGATATCATCTGTGATGCCATTTACCAAACACCAGATCCAGGATGCCATTTACCAAACACCAGATCCAGGTACCGCTCACAGTGACTGCCATGGGCAAACACCAACATGATGTTTCTAGATATTGTACTGTGTTTTCATGCGATTGGCTATGGGAACATCATCACAGCTGTTCCACATGCAATCAGCTAGAGGAGGACTGCAATAGGTGCAGAGGCCATCACCTGATCATGACCATCACTTACAAAACACAAGCTGCTGCTGAGCAGGTGTACAACTCCACATCCACCAGAGAGTGTGTGGGAGGGACAGACAGAGGCAATGTACTTCAGAGAAGGGCTTGGAGACTAAAACATAAGCATCGTCTGTCACACACCTACCAGTACAGGGGCTCCAACCCCTGACTGAGTAGTCATTATAATTATAAGTGCATGCAGTTACTCCATGTGCCACAAAGCTGACATGTTAGTGTGCTGTAAGACCATATATGTGTGTGCTGGTGAGTGACATATGCAGCAGAAATATAGTAGACATACATTAGTTGTAGCACACATGGCTGTCCACATGAACAGATGTCATTGTCAACACAACCACACTCTCTAATGGACTCACATTGACATACTTTGCCAGGGCCACAAATACACTTCCTAACTACTTAGTTTGCCACACTGCAGTAATGCACAGGTACTACATGCACCACAGGGGATATCCGGAGGTTCTATGGGCTAGGCCATGTGAAAGGATTTGACATCTGTCGGTATGCCAATGGGAGTTATACTGAGAGTGACTGTGGTTGGGATCATCATACCCCACATGCAGACACACAAGGTGCCAGTACTGACGTGCATGTGTGCATTGCTTCATGGGTGTGTAGAGGTTGGCTGTGCAAGATAGCTGTACAAGGCTGGGTGATGTATAATCCTTGACATCATGCCACCCGACAATGGTGTGCAGTGTGGTACAGGGGTGTAGTGTTTGCAATGTCCCACACAGATGGGTATTGTATGAACTGTCCAGGCATCCGAGTTACCATTGTGTATGGCCATAGCTTTGCAATGCATGCCATGTCTGTGTTTGATAGTCCTTGACATGGACATTGCCTGGGATGTGCACATCCCACAATAATGTACAGTGACATGTACAAGTGTACCTGGTTTGGCTGGCACATGTTGTGTACACAGACTGTTATCCTTAGATATGCCAGTACTGGCCTGGTGTGGCAGGACCTGCTTATAGACAGCAGGTTGACCCTGCACCTGCATTGATAGCATGATACAGGTATTCCCTGGTGTCAGTGGCATCGGCTCATACAGGGCACATGTGTAAGGCATTGTATGGCCTCTGTGGATCACATTTGATGGCACCACATATGTTGCAGGCATCCAGTGGGGAACATAGTGAAGGCACATGGTCCGCAATTATGTGCATATTGTACTGCTGTACAGGGTGCCATGCCCTCTGCAGCCCACTGCAATCACACCATGCCTACTATCAGTCATCAATGTGCAGGGTGCTAACAACATAGCGGGATATTCTAGGCAAGTGTGTTTGTGTATGACACATGAGTTCAGGACGTATTCCGGGTAATAGTAGGGTTGCATACTTTGTTCACCAGGCCTTTTGCCAGATGTAGGGGTATGGCTTGCCAACACAGTCCCTTGGCTGACTGACATCTGTACTCCTCGTGAGGTGGACATTGTGACATATAAGACGGACACCATATAGGAAAACTACAAAATCCGCTCCCTATCATGTCCAGTGGTTAGACACTTACAACCACCTCCAACACAGGCTCTGACAGTCAAACACACACACACACCTGCCATCTCTTGGAATAGAACCCCTACCTAATGAGTGTATTGCACTACAGCATTACACAGTTACAGCACATGCTGTGGAGATTACTAGGTTACAGCAGTCCCGGAAGTGTATGTCTAGGTGGGTGACATCAGCAGGATTGCCAAAGGTGGTCATGTGAATTGTAAAGCGTGTGCATACTCTAAAAAGCATTGTTCTTTTCTCTGGCAGACAGAGCCACACACACACAGTTGGTCTCTCTTAGAAGAGAACCCCTACCTATCTAGGTTATCACACTACAGCAATATGCAATTACAGCATGTGCTACAGAGAATACTGAGTTACAGTAGGCCCAGAGGTGTATTTCTAGGTGAGTGACATCAGCAGGATTGCCAAAGGGGGGTATGTGAATTGTAAAGAGTGTGCATACTCTAAAAGCATTGTTGCTTTCACAGGCAGGAAAGCACACATACAGTTGACCTGTCTGGGATTAGAACACCTACCAAACTAGTTTAGCATACTACAGCCTTATGCAGTTACAGCATCTGCCATGGAGATTATTGGGTTACAGCAGTCTCAGAGGTGTATTCATAGGTGGGTGACATCAGCAGGATTGCCAAAGAATGGCATGTCAAGTGTACTGCGAGTTGTACATGTCTGTTACCTGCGTGTACTTGCTGCTTACTGACACAAAAACACATTTATACCTGCTTACAACTTTCTTATGATGTCCTAATTGGCAGTATCAACAAGGCTTACAGGTCCTGAACCCTGGACCATGCGCACTGAGGTCACTGGACGTACCACTAAGCCATCTGGGTTGGATACATGTTGCATGGAGTCTATAAAGCACATCTTACTACAGGTATTCCACAGTACTGAAAACAAATGGGACAGTCACTTTGTACTGTACTCTGTGAAACAACAAAGACAAGTCTACATCTGTACAACTGTCATAACTACATATATATGCACCTACGGGATGTGCACACACACACACACACACACACACACACACACATATATATATATATATATATATATATATATATATATATATATATATATATATATATATATATATATATATATATATATGCACCTACGGATGTGCACACACACACACACACACACACACACACACACACACACACATATATATATATATATATATATATATATATATATATATATATATTTACATATATATATATATATATATATATATATATATATACATACATACACCTACAGGATGTGCACACACACACACACACACACACACACACACACACACACACACACACACACACACACACACACATATATATATATATATATATATATATATATATATATATATATACATGTCTGAACACCCTTTGTGACACAGAAGGGTTCCAAAGTAACTTACGTGTACACAAAACAGAGGCATCTCTTGTGTTATAACATTTAAACCTTAATCATTTCACCAGAGAAGGGATGGTTGTTTTGTATGTGGAGTCTGGGGTGGGGAATGATGGATAATGTAATCTAACCTGGGGATTGTGGAGTTAGGGTGGGGAATGATGGGTATGGACCTACACCCCAGCGACCACTTCTGTGTCACTGCTCGACAGTGGCACAGGAAAATAACATACCCAAATATAGTCGTGCTTGACTGTGTATTCTTTACCATTCCTAACTATGCGATACGTTGTAGACACCAGTCACCACAGATGGCTACCATGGTATGCTAAAAGACATTACACATGTGTATGCCTGGCTACACGGTAGTCACACACACAAACATGCACACACTTGCCAGTATTGTGCATAGACATCTTGCCTATGTAAAGGTAACTAGTACAGTGGTATGCAGTTGAGGTATGTGCCACAGAACACATACAATTACACTTACTCTGATTCAACTTCTGAGCTGGGTGACATCACAGGACCAATTACTTGCAGTGGGCAGGGGGGAAGAGAAAGGTTTAGCAGTTGACAAGGATAAAGGCCAGTGCAAAAGAAGGTATCTCTTTGGAATGCAGCAACACCCACTCTCATGACAGGATGCAGACACAAACAACCACATGCAGACATTTGCTGACACACATACAGTTGCCAGTGGTCGGATCAGAACTCCTGCCTATCTAAAGATCTACACAGTTATGAGACGCGCCACAGAGATTACCCATTCCAAGGCAGTTAGACTGCCCTTCTAAGACTGAGGACAACAACAGGGAGACTGACAGTCATGAAGTACATAGCTGTAAACCTGTGTATTTAAAGTAGGTGTCCATTACAACCTGTATGCACAAACAAGACACATCATCTGCAGGTAGGCCTGAGAGGTATAGCTGTAGCACAACAGGAACCTGAACTGGAGTATGGCCATCTGTGGAATGGACAACTACTATCACTATACAGGGTTACAGTGGGCATGCACTTAGCAGCACAGAGCCGTTTGGGATGCACTATGACTACAACTACTCAAGGTTATACTGGGCATGCTCATACACTTAGTAACACAGGGCTTGTTGGATGCACTGACTCAAATTACACAAGGTGGCAGTGGGTACACTAATACACTTAGTAGCACAGGGCTGTTTGGGATGTACTTCGATTCTAACCACTGAAGGCCACAGTGTGCATGCTCATACACTTACATGTACAGAACACATTGTAATGGACTCCTATTGTAAACACACAGGTTTACAGCTAGGTACATCTTACCTGTCAGTATATATGCACATCATACTGGTTTACTACCTGATACCTGTATGTGGCCTGTAAATGATATATCTGTGTTTGTGCTGTGTGATACACATGCATACATGTACATGAAGTACTGACATATATATGGTAAGTATACACATTCATGCATGTGTGGACGTGACAGACAATAGGTTACCAGGGTTACAGACAATAGGTTACCTGGGTTGCAGAGGCGGATGCTACCTACAACATGTGTCACACACCTTGTTGATCTGAAAGGCATACATTGATAGCAGGTTGTGGACAGTGGCATTATACATGGAACAGTGGCATGTGCAAGCATAATGTGTGAGCCACCTTGTGTAATGGTACTGAGGTGCAGGTGTCAAGATGACTTCTCCCGGCTGTGTTAGTAGCTGTCATTATTAGCAGGACTGCTACCCTAAGTATATCTCACATTGGTCATATACACAAGTTCTTCTGCTGTCCGTCACTTTACATGAGGCATTTGCTACAAAGCACATTAATGCCACTCGCAGTGATGTCATGGTACAAGTGGCAACTGCTAGACCAAAGCAATGTGCCAATATCCTGCTGTTATTATGAGGTTGTCCAGTGTCTGTCATTCTTGGTTGTCATGACCGAACGACAAGCCTTCAACACAGAGCACATGCATCCGTGCTTCACATATGTGTGGATAATACCTAGGTCGCATTTACCCATATAGCTGTATTCCAAGGCAAATGTTCTACACCCAGAAGTAACACCCTGACACCTACAAGACAATTGCATTGGATGCTTATGCAAACCAGTGCTAGATGTGTGGCTTTAGTAATCCATTTGCTCAATGTAGATCCTACAATGGGGAATACTGACATCTATGCAGTGAGGAACACCTGGCTGAAGGCTCTGTAGTGCACAATTGCACTACCACCATATAACTCAGATCCAGACATGTGGGCCATAATAGTGGTATGGACCATTCCAGGTGGTGGTGGTGTACACATATTCATAAAGGCTACTCACATGTAAAGACCACTACTCCAACATAACGCATCACGGATGAGTTAGGTACAAGTGACAGTGGCAAATGCTGCATTCTAGGTTGTATCCTCATATACATCCACCTCCTTGTCCCCAGACTACCAACACACATCCATATGTGGTATGACATAGTATGGTAGACCACCTGATAACCCTCGATTGGTGGACTGTACCTAGGCCTACATCAACTGTGCAAAGTACCCATGTACATACACAGCTGCATAATGTGTTATGCAATGCAATAATACCACTGTTTGTAACCAGCTCAGTTGTATACATACCAGGGTTCCTCAGATGTTGTCAGCATTAACTCGGTCAACTGTTGCTGTACACCAGTAAACAACACCCTCATGGTTGGATATGACCTAACTGTACCTTCCCTGGATATGTACATCCCACACTCATACAACATAAATGACATTACCATAGCTTTTGTTATCCTTTCTACATACAGGTGGCTACAGTCATTCAACTCATGCACATGGCAGATAGCATGCTAACAGCACGTAAGGTTTGATATCTATGTTAGCAGAGGTAATATTTCCTCTCTACTGGTCACCCATGACACCTATCATATCATACAACACCCCATTTGGCATGTATGTCTTTAGATATGTCCACCTAATGCAACGCCTACAAACATACCCAAATAACAGGAACATAGGACCTACACAAGGCCTGTATTGACAGACTCAGGAAATCCAGCTCTGCTCTGTATGTTCCTGAGTAGTCACAGGTAATACATTCATGACATGTACAGCCATGTGGGGCCACAGCTCCTACATATACCCAATGTCAACAATTGCAAGCCATGCATGCTGTGTGCTGTCTGGACATTAGCCTTAGTACCACAATAGCCAGTACATGCTGGGGTGAGATGTTTACAAGCCACAGACCTCGCACATACTTGAATGAGTGTACTGCCTGGCTTTAACAGATCACATTGCTGGCACACTTCCAGTAAACATGAGGTGTGTGTGGCAAATATGATGTGCTCACTGCTGACCATTACAGTGCCCTAGATTCACCATGGCACTGTCAAGTAACAGTTTGTAGGAGCATGTCATGGAATAATGCTGTGTTTGTCTCGCTGATATGTGCTGTTGTCATATATGTACACTTGGCTACTCTGTGAAGGTGGTGGTGGTGTCCTACTAGTACATGAATACAACATCCATTATGGTGTAATGGTCGGCTATGTTTCACACATGGCATGGGGAAGGTGTGGAATGTATCCTTTTGACCTGCTAGTGCACTTACTAATGTAGACTGCATATGTGTACATGTATTGATGTTTGTGTAAATTCCATATGTGTGCAGTGTCTGATGTCTAAAGGTGACTGTTGTCTTATTGCATCATGCTGTTGCAATACAGCCTCAACATTGCCAACTGTATATTGTGATATACTCTAAGTACAGTAAGCCGAACATGAGGTATGGACAGATGTTTGGACATGACTACTAAGTGGTGGGGCTTCTTTGCAGATGAATTATTACTGAGGACAGCTCACTGGTGTGGTACAACCAGTCCTACAATAACCTGTGTAACTGCTAAGGTCAGGTTTTGTTAATTGAAGTGGAAGACAGACAACGTAGAATGCTGTAAGGGTGACACTGAAGGCAAACCTCATGACATCTGTAACAGTAATACCTCCCCAGTGCATATATTGTGCATATATCAGTACAGTTGGCAAAGGAAAGAGTCAGTAAGCATTGTACTGGATGCGATAGTGCTGTACGTCTGTAGTACCTATCATGAGATAGGCAGGTGTTTGATTCACAGTACTGGCACATGTGGGTGTGTGTGTCCATATATGTCACGTATGGTTGGGAATACATCCCACATGTTATCACTCTCCTGAACACTGTTGTTGACACCAGTACAGAGTGAAGTGTAGAAAGAAAGGCATAGGCAGGTGGTTAAACATCACACATGTAAAGTGCCTGTATGTGTGTGACATAGGTGTATATCTTTGTGAATGCCACAGTGTGTGTATGTGTGTGTGTGTGTGTGTGTGTGTGTGTGTGTGTGTGTGTGTGTGTGTGTGTGTGTGTGTGTGTGTGGCTGTCCATGTGTATGGCTGTCTGGTCCCTGGAGTGAGGCTGTATTTTACTATAGTGAAATGTTAATACCCCGTTACCCATCCTCTCATCCTCTCAATGCAATCTAGCATCCCTGTTGATATCAACAGTCATAGATGGGCATTCTAACTGCCTGTTAACATGTACAACCTGGGGTGTGACCTGTTGTTACATAGCCTACTGATGGAACCCCCTCCCCACATACACTCACTGCACTGTAGTATCCCTGTCAATGTCCTCGATCTTAGGCCATTCCAACTACCTGTACATGTGTAATCTCTGTGGTGCATCTTGTAAGTGCGTAGTACTATAAAGATGATATGCACATAGGCAAGGGTTCTCATCCAAACACTGGCAACTGTGTGTGTGTGTGTGTCAGAGTGTGTGTTACTGTGTCTGTGAATTCCTGAGTGTGTGGGTGTGTCTGTGTTTGCATGCTGTTACGGCAGTGGGTATTACTGCTTCCCAATGAGAAGCCACTATTTCCATCGGCTTTTACCCTTGTCAACCAGCATACCACTCTTTTACCTCCTCCATGCTCCAGGTAACTATACCTGTGATGTCACCCACTATAGATGTGATGGCTCTGAACACAGTAGCTTACTAAACAGCTATCATGCTCTTGGATCATTAGAACAGTAAACATAATTGAAACATGGGAGAATATAACTATGATGTGGAAGCAACAAAGTGCATGCAGGTATTGTCATACTGACCTGTGGGTAGTCAACATGTACATATGGGACATTAACTGCAAACACCGACATCCCCCGGCACATGCAACTACACCTGAAAGAGGAAGGCAGAATGTCAAGATCAACATGATGTTAGTGTTGTTATACATGCTACATACTGTCAAACATACAAAATGCATTCTAAAACTGTAATACATGGTTGGTCTGCTGCCTGTCAACACTACTCAACAATATTAATCTACAATTATCTACCTAGTATGTTCACCCTGGGCATCAGACCATATGAACATGCCCCTGCACCAATGGTGTGGATGACAGGGATGCGGCACAGGCATCATCATATGCACAGGGTGATAATGTTTGCCAGAGGTCTAGGCTGCGCCACTGGATGACATCATGTGTGTGTGTGTGTTAGAGCCTGTGATATCACTGGGTGTGTGTGGATGTTATGCATGTATGTGTTGAGGTGCCCTACATTTGTTTCCAGTGTGTGTGTATGCATGCACACAGGTCTGGCATGTGGCTGGCCTACACAGGGATATTATTGACAGCTGCAGACTGTACAAGGCAGGTGTCACAGTTCACAGTGGCCGGCCACGGCAACATGACCTACGCCTGCCAGGGGTTGCAGGGGCACTACCAGGCAAAGGTCCAGATTGGGTACTGTCTGATGCGGCCTGCTGTGTCCTGGTGTGGACTGCACAGCAACAGCTACACTGCTGCTGCTACCACCACTACTGGGAGTGAGCATGTGCAGTAGCATGTTCACGTAGACCTTTAACAGGTGATGTAGCTGACCTACGTCGACATGCCCAATGGCTCACTCTCACCAGATGTTCCAGCACAGACATTCCACGCTCGAAGATTGACATGCCATGGTCAAGGACTCCCACCATGTCACCCAATCATCTATCCAAAACATCTGCAAGATGATAGTGAGCATTTGCAAGTGCCTGGATGTTGCTGGTTAATGAACGGACAGCAGCCCTCTGAAGCCTCAGACCTTCTTTTTTGTGCAATTCAACACGTGCCTGTGCCTCCGTTACAGCCCGAAACATGCATCTGGTGACTCCAGCTGATGCGCTTTGTCTCACAGGGGCATGTTGGCCAGTGGTCCTCCTACGAGCAGCGCTGGGCACATGCCTGTGTGGGACATCACCAGTCTGTTGACTGGGATCATGGTGTGCAGGCACACCTTCCATAGTCACCACACTTCCCTGTTCCATGCTACCACCTGCCAACTGTCCTTCCTTTATGGCCAGTGGTGATGGGGTATGTGCAGGCAGGGGAACTGTGTGTGAGGATGAGTGGGAGACAGGTGGAATGACAACCAATGGCACAGATTCAGCCCCTGACAACACTGCCTGTGCCTCCATCATACTGTCATCATCACTGCTAGAGTCTGTGGGGACACTAACATCAGGTGGACCACAGGAGGGCAACACACCTATATTAATACCTGTGAGGGGAAGACAAGAACTGTACATTACAAGTTATATTAGACAGAGACAGACAGAGAGAGACAGACAGACAGAGACACACAGACTGACACACAGACATAGACACAGACAGACAGACAGACACAGACACACACACACACACACACACACAGACACGCAGACACACAGACACACACAGGCACACAAACACACAAACACACAGACACACATGCTACATGCAAGTGATATGGTAGGCGCCATTCAGCTTAGACAATTATAGTTTCAGCTTAGACAATTATAGTGTTAGTTATCATACATCCCTGAGTTGCACACAACAGCATGCATGTGTTATAGCAGACAGCATGCACCTTACACAATTATAGTAGTGGTTAGCATACATACCTGTATTGCTCCATTTGTGTTAGTAGCCTATGCCCCATACCTGCAACACAATACATGCACTGTGCACCATTGCACCGCACTGCCATGGTGTATGCAACATACACCACATATTAACAGACCATCGCTGACCTTTGTACATCTGCCACTGATGCTTTATGTTGGCCACGGCCCCTATGTGTGAGAACATAAGCAGTAGGGCATGTCAACTGCATACTATGTTTGCCTGAGCCCTAACTTGCATATCTCCCCCAAAGCAGTGCATGTCTGTTCAACATTATTCTGCCTACCCCTGAACTGAGTCTAGACATTGTGCATGTGGCTGTACACACGTTTGACATGGCTGTCCCTACTTTTCAATGGTGCCACAGACCAGCACAGGTTTACAGTACACCGGCCTGCTGTGTGGTGTAAGACCTTGCCAATCACATGTAGTATGACATGTCTTCTGCTAACATGTTGAATGACATGCATACATGTGTAACACAATGGTGTCCTTTCTAATCTACAGTACGAAAATGGTGTCCCTATGCAGGGATGTGTTATACTAACATGGGCCTTCAGCTGATGCAATGTTGTCTGTCCACCCTACAAATATGCAGGGACATACTGCACATTGAGCTGATGTGCCTAGCCATTGCAGGGCATCATGTGGCTTCACAATTGCTATACAGTGTGAGCTACTGACACAGTTCATAGCCTTGACTATGTTCACATACAATACATATCTAATGTGGAATGTGACCTACATCACTGAAGTGTATACACACTAAACCCTAATGTGGAATGTGTGACAAAGGTCACAGAAGGGTATACGGATGACACCCCTGCACATCTGCAACCATATTACTGATGCCTGGCAACTATGCCCATACATGGCTAACTTAGCAGTACTCTATGTTCCACATGCCATCTGTGTACCTCACACACATGAGGAGCAGACATGACAGTGATGTCTGACACCAGCAAGGTGAACGTACTGTATCTGTGGCTTGCTGTGGTTGTATGTGTATGTTATGCAACACATGTATGTATTTGGATACTGTATAGGTGAATGCTTCCATGTCGTGATGCACTCAAAATGTTCAAGACATGTTATGTGGTGTTTTCATGTTATGCCTACACAAGCTGTGCACAGGCCTGTATGATGTTTAGTGTTTCACATCTGCAATATCACCATTACACAAAGGCCATAGTTGTATTGTGTCGAGCCAGTGTGCAACAGGGTGTACACACATGCATATCACTTCTACTGTGTGTGTTGCTTCATGTCTCTGGCCATTCTCCATGGCCATGTGTACACATGTTCTGTCCAATGGTTGTGATGGCCATCTTATTTTACATGTCATTGTATCCCATATGACATACACACATAGATGTCATATGCTCCACTGAGGACAGGGTTATGCAGACAAAGGGTGGTATGTATGGGATGTGAGACATGTTTTGCAGGATAGCTGAGCAGTGTTGCACTCAGCCCACTACATGTCATGGACATGTCAGATAGCACATGACATTGTGTGACATTCATAGCAAGGGTATACTCCACAAGGGTGTATCCTGTGGGCCAGTCATACTCCAGCTCCAACACATTTAGAGTGTGTGCACAAATATGCTCTCTGTACAGTACTGTTCGCATTCCCAACATGTGTAATGCTGATATGTAGTACCTGTCCTTACAGTGGAACACACCTCCACCATTGTATTCACTGTTGTCCACACATCTGGCAATGACAGTTTGGAAGGTTTAGTGTAAGTGTTTCATGTAGTCTTCGATTGTTTCACATAAGTAAACAGTGTGATGCATTGTAGGTCTGACCAGTGTCCATTAACAGGACCACAATACATTATATGTACGTGTGTTATGGCAGATAGCATGCAATTAATATGTTCCGTGCATTATCAAGCCTAGTAACTAATAACAATCTCACCTGACACAGGCTGCTGTCGCTGCAAAATGCCAGAGGTACCTAAACAGGAGTGTCACAGCAGTAAGATCATTATCCACACCTGTGTGATAGCTGCAGGGTGCACTGTCCATGTTAGCACATAAGCCAGTACAATACACTATACTATGGAGTATGCACATCTGTGCATACATAGAGTAGCAGACTATAGTATGTGGCATGTGTGCATACATGCCTTGCATATGATGTTACATTACATATTGTACAGTAATACATGCAACTATGTGAAATATAGTTGTGTTTTAAATGCAGTAGTGACTTACCAGGCAACTCCAAGCTCGGTGGTTCAGAGATACCCACCTCCACAATACCAGCTAAAGCTTGTGGATGGAGGTCTGCAAGTGTCCCCAGGTTGGCCAGTAGCTCCTCGGTATGTGTGAGTGGGGGCTGGGTGAGTGTCCCCCCCACCTGTTGCACCTTGTTCCCTGGCGATTGCATTATCACGCTGTTTCGCCCATCTTATGAGGTCAGTGCGGTGTCTGCGCATCTGCTGATAGGTGCGATTGTGACCGCCAACATCATTTACCCTCCTGCAGAGTTCTTCACACAGGGCATCCTGCTGCTGTGCATCCTGTGGCACATGGCTGAAGAGCATTGTGTGGTTATCGAGGTATGGGACAAGGACCTCATCCTCCAAGCGGCTGTACACCGGCAGTCTGCTACGTGGCATACCTGGAAGACATAATGATGGAGACAGATCACAGTAACTCACAGAGAAGTACAGCAGTACAGCTGACATACATGTGTATCACATTTATTAAGATTACAAATATGTCTTTGCAAATATACATGACACTAACACCACTGACATGTATAAGTCACACACATTTGAGACTTACTGGTAATGTGATGTTATCGCCACATATGTGTGTCATGTCATGACATTGCTCATACACCATGTGGATGTTGTCTTGATGTGGGCATGTCTGTTTGCCTGTACTGGTGTCTTTACCTATCAGCACATGCCTGGATGTGTTCACATTAATGCAATCGACCTTAATGCTGTGTATATGTCACATATTTAGTTATACATAGCCATTAGGGACATGACCTGTGACCCTGCAGACTTCCAAGCATGTTTGTGTTTTGCCATATACATCTACATGGCACTGTACAGCTGTGTAGCATCCTGCCAAGTATTGCCTGTGTTGCACATGTGTAACACATGGGACAATAGCTAGCCTGATGGTATTTGCAAGGTTGGATATCAACTATAGCATATATGGTCATAATGATCTAGTAGGTTATATGCCCTGGGCCATTTATGAGCCTAGGCAGACAGGTTACCTAGTTGTAGGCAACAGACAGGTACGTTTTAGTGGCCAGTTCAAGCAGTGCCACAGAACTGATCCACAGGGTTACTGATATATTTGGCATGCGGTCATCACACCATGTCACAGAGAGCGGCGATGTGCAGCTTCGCTGGACAGGGATGCATAGTATGGCAAGTGTATGTTAAGTGTATGGGACAGAGGTCTGTCAGCATGTTGTGATCCTTGTACTAGAAAGGTGGATGTCCATGACATATGTGTTTATTTGAGATCAGGATGTGTTATGTGTAGCGTGTCCAACACCTCTGGGTTAGACATGGCTTTATTCAGGGTAGGCTGCATGTTACATAGTGCAGCTAGGGATTGGGAAGGGCAGTGTAGGCCATCAACACATGGGCAATAACCCTTAAAGGAAATATGTGATCTATTATGGGTCACATGGGCGTTGAGTATTGCTGAGCAATTATCTCTATATTCAAGGACGGCACCTTGTCATGATTAGGGGTGCCACATATGACTACCTGTCTGGTGTGGTGAAGTAACTATCAAAGGAAAGTACTGTCCAGCTGCATCCCATACACACAGTTGCCATTATGTTGACCGCTGCCTAGGTGGTAGTTAATGGGTACAGGGTTTGTAACATAGGGGATGACAATGCAGTACTTAGCTGTCAGATTGTGGCCATAACATCACACACCACACATCTGACACACTAAGGCCCTTCTGTATGTTGAACGCAGCACACATTGAGTCGACTTTTGCTCCTAGTTCATAGTCATTTGCAAACATCAATTGGCTGATGCCTTCTGTGTTAGTCTGTGTGGTATAGATAACAAAGAGGGGGAGTACCAGGAATGACCCCTGTATTACTGTGGCTGGCACTGGTTTGATGGGCATGTATTAGTCAGACACCTTTTGTAGTATTGGTTCTGCCAGAAGTCCAGTTGCCAACCACTCCTGTGACATAGGAATATACACCTAGTTTACTGAGTGTAGCTGGAACATACAGACCAGTAAAGAATAAAACAACCAGATAGATCGAAACCGAGGCCCTTGTCAGCAGAAAACAGCTCAAAAAAATCCTTAACGCAATTTATTAATAAAAACAGTAAAGCGTTTTCACCACAGATATCTGCGGCTTCATCAGAGAAAATGTAACACAACAGGAAAAAGAACACTCCATAAATATCTTAAAAAATCAGGAAGTGACATTTTACAATTTCCTGAAGGTCATTGGTATTGCATGTTATAATCAACTATGTTAGCGCCACTGCGCTTACACACAACAAACCATTAAAATATAATACAGAAGACCAGCTACCAAAAATGAAAAGTGTGCACTTGTAATCTAATGAAAATAAAAGGTGCTACACTTAACAGTAAATTATTTAATACAAAAATAAGTATTAAAAATTATTAAATTGTTTAAAAACATGAATCAACAGACCAGCACTACTCAAATTAGTGGTGCCTATCAAAATGCAACAGTACTTATTACTTAACATCAAAAGCAATGCACTCAACATTTGCTTTTGATGTTAAGTAATAAGTACTGTTGCATTGACAACCACCAATTTGACAGTGCTGGTCTGTTGATTCATGTTTTAAACAATTTAATAATTTTAATACTTATTTTTGTATTAAATAATTTACTGTAGCACCTTTATTTCATTAGATTACAAGTGCACACTTTTATTTTGGTAGCTGGTCTTTTAATATTTTAATGGTTTGTTGTGTGTGGTTTATGATAACATGCTGATTAATGACTCCAGATTTTAAATAACATTTATGGAGTGTTCTTTTCCTGTTGTGTTACTCTGATGAAGCCTAGATCTGTGGTGAAAACGCTTACTTTTATTAATAAATTGCGTTAAGGATTTTTTTGAGCTGTTTTCTGCTGACAAGGGCCTCGGTTTCGATCTATTATGTAGCTGAAACATAGTATGGGTGATGGTGTCCTATGACCTGGCAAGGTCATGATATGCAGTGTGAATCAACCCGACTGTCATCTACATCTGTACCGAGTACATCAAATACATTGATCATGGTTCATGGCCGTACAGACCAGACTCAGCAGGGTAGTTGTGCACTATGTCCCATTATCAATGGTGTCTGCCCCTTTGTGGGGTGTGATAACTGTTGCTGTGCACCATTCGGTGTGTACACAGCCTGACATTGAGCTATGATTGAACATGATGTGTATGTGAATAGCTGAATGTTCCTACATTTGTGTAGGCTACACCCTGGGATGTTGACAGGTCCCATGAAAGCTGTATGTATGGCTTTAGAGAGTGCAGCTTGTAACTGCATAGTTGTTAGTACAGGGGCCCTGTAGTGTACATGGATATATTACTAAGTGTACCTGTAGGGGGTGGGAGTGGGTTTAGTTTCTCCAAGACCCTATCTGGATGAACGGGTGCTATTTCTGTAGGTGCAGTACTTCCCATGCCATAGTGCTGTGCAGCACGGCAGGTCATGTCGTTACCACTACGATTAATGACACAGCTATAGAATGCTCTGTGCTTGGCCTCATAATATGTGGCTGATTAGTTTTACAGTAGCTTTGTGTGGTTTTATATGGTGTATCTGTATCTTACTGAGGCTGACCAGGGATCACCTACACTCACGTGTGTTCACTCTTGCAACAGTTATTACCTTCTGTGGTACAGTTTAAAGCATGGTACCACCAGTTTGCCTTCTTGTTTGTGCTGGGTTGAATTCTGGTTCTGTTTCAATGGCACAATCACTGCACATATGTGACTGCTTAAGGTTCATTTGTGTAGGATTCAGCATTTGCATATGCATTGTTCATCTGCATGGGTGCCATGACACTCAATCATTCTGCTCTTAGGAAACATAACATTGGCATTGGAGACTAACTATGTGTAGCATATTGTTAGCCTTGTTTGTGTGACTACTGTGATCCAGGTCAGTGGGGTCGATGGAATCCAACATACATTGAGTGCAGGTGTTGGTACATGAGGAGTCTTCCCAGTTCATAATGGAATAATTGAGAGTGGCCATCATTATGGTTGTGTCTCAGACCTAATCTTCCCCATTACAGCACATTATGACAGTTGGGAAGTCCGCGGCCTGGTGGGTGATCTGTCTCAAGGTGCATTTTGAATTCCACTTTGGCACAAAGGTAGTTGCTCAGCATAAGGCATCTGAAGTTATGCAAGTGCAACTAGCGTGGGGGTGTACATATCCTTCAGGAATGTGGACACACCTGTGGCCCATGTGTTCCAATAAAGGATAATGGGCAAGAGGTGAGGTATGTGTTATAACATGGTCATGCAGGTGTGCTCTCCGGAGAGTTGAAACATGTCTCAGCCACTGTACAGATATGTTCACCATGTTAGGGATTGACATATGTGTGTCTGTATAGTGTTTCTGACATGTATCATTGTGTAGCGAGACCCGCAGTTTATTGCTTGGCTGTCCCTGTAACAGCAGTGGACCTTCACTTGAACCATGCATGATGAAGGCACTATAGGGGAAGCATGAACCCTAGGCAGTATCCAGATTCCCAGGGGTGACAGGTGCAGGCCCTGTCTGGTAAAGCATCATGGTCTGTCAACCATGTTATCCCAGGACGATAGATACTGGATACCCTTTGACTTGCACCACTACATTAGACAATTGTGGAATACAATTCTTTTGTCCCTGTATTGCAGTATCATTCTGGCCAGTAGCAGAATGCTACCCAGGCCTTGGGACATACCTGCATGGGCTACAAGACCTGACAGTTCCTACATGTGTTTCCATGCAGTCCAGGCTAATGCATCACAGGTCCTGCACAACAACATGGAATATTCCAGAGCCATGTGTATAGTTCAAAAGGTGGTCTGAGTGTATGGGTATGTGGCTAATCATGGCAGACAGGCAGCTGACAGTATGTATGCCCTCATATAGGTCGGTGTGTAACATAGTGCTAGAGTTTGCATTCACAAATTAGTACTGTTGGGCATGTTTCCAGTCATGTGTTCAGAGGTGTGGCACAATTATGCAAACTATGTCATACAGTTTGTGTATTTCGGTGTTTGTCTCTTCCTGCTTGGGGGGGGGGGGGTCACTTATTTGGCCAGATATTTAGAAGCGTCTGTGAATGTGTGTGATTTCCGGTAGTGTGTGTGGGTGTCCTTACTGTGTTCTGGTAAGGGTATGTGTTGGTTGTGTTGATGAGCTGCATGTGTTAACCTACACCTCATGACTGTCCAGTTCAGTCAAGGCTATAGACTGGGCTGGCTTCCAGCTTACCCCTGTAGCTTCATCCAAACAATGTGTGGGGCATGGTGTTAGGTGGATTTGACAGTGTACATGGCATAGAGATTACATTCCCCCAGGATGGCCACATACACAAAGCTGACTTTAGTAAACACCAGTAGCTGACTAGTGGATATGCCTGTATGAGCATTCAGTACTACAAGTATCAAGTACTGTGGCCTTACTGTGTTCTGGTAAGGGTATGTATTGGTTGTGTTGATGAGCTGCATGTGTTAACCTACACCTCATGACTGTCCAGTCCAGTCAAGGCTATGGACTGGGCTGCCTTCCAGCTTACCCCTGTAGCTTCATCCAAACAATGTGTGGGGCATGGTGTTAGGTGGATTTGACAGTGTATATGGCATAGAGATTACATTCCCCCAGGATGGCCACATACACAAAGCTGACTTTAGTAAACACCAGTAGCTGACTAGTGGATATGCCTGTATGAACATTCAGTACTACAAGTATCAAGTACTGTATTTAGTTTACATATTGCTTATGAAGATGTTTCAGACAGTGATGCTCACATGTAAATATTTGTGTTATGGACGTGACAACACTGGCTATTACGGAAACATTGTAGCTACCTTTATCAGCAATCCTCCTCAGAGCAGCACATCACATCCTGTTAGCTGATTACAGATGATGAAAGTGTCTACAGGTCTGTTTCCTTCTCTGGGTATATACTCACATATCCACCAAGACCATGAGCTCTGCTGGGCACAGACACCTACTCTCCAAACAGAGTCATGTATCAATAGACTCTGATGCCACTATCAACATGATCAGGATATAATCAGATAATGTGAGCCATCACCTATGAAGCGGAATATTACACATGGGCAGCTGTCTCCTACATCTTACACTCCTACTGCATATGTTACACTGGAGTTAAAAGGTGATATGCAACCTGTTTCATTACCAGTGCTGTGCACTACCTTACATACAGTATGTGCAAGTGGCTGTTAGGTTGGCAATGAGAGGTTGGGCTACACAAACCTGGTAGTTCAACCAGTGTGTCTGTACTCTCAATATCTACTCTATGTAGGTGTGCACATAGCCATTTGGCCCAGCCCTGTAACAAGGGTCACTACACATTTGCATAACATGTACACATGCACAGCTGTTATTGCTTGCAAACGATACTAGAAAGGTCCAGCCCTGTAACAAGGGTCACTACACATTTGCATAACATGTACACATGCACAGCTGTTATTGCTTGCAAAAGATACTAGAGAGGTCCAGCCCTGTAACAAGGGTCACTACACATTTGCATAACATGTACACATGCACAGCTGTTATTGCTTGCAAATGATACTAGAGAGGTGGATATTACATGTGTTATGTGCATGGATAGTTACCTGGATCTTCCAATTATCTTTGCTATCATGCTGCTAAACTGTCAGATGAATACAAATGATATGTATCCTGTCATTGAGTATTGTAATTGCCAATAGATATAACTACTGTTTGCATAACATAACAGAACTGCTATGTAGAAAAGAATACAGATCTGCCTAGAATACTGTACATTACACAGTTATTGGCACAATATCCCACAATGCATGCCATATTTGCACAGTAAGCCCACCATTAGCATGTTCATCTTACTTATACACCTATATATATATATATATATATATATATATATATATATATATATGTTGACTGTTACACTATATCGACATATACTATCCCCTGTTATAGCACATATTTGTTGGACCAATCCTGACACTGACAGTGGCTGAAAGCAAATTGCTGGGTTCCAAGCCCATATCATCCCTTGTGGTGTATGCAGAGTTTGCCGTGTGACCTACAGCAGTACACACATAGAATACTACAAGCATTACTACTGCTCAACAATACATTGCTACAAGATAGCTATTTCCACTATATGCATTGATTACACTATAATTCTTACAGTGCAGGTACTACATACACAGACATACTACATGTTATACATACCTTCTTAGTAATCGGAGGTGTTATTGACTAGTATAATACTCGTTTTCAGTTTGTCTTTCAGTGCTTTTTGTACTATAATACAGGTAGATACAGATGGTTTGAGTGTGCAACAAGGCAACCTTTTATAGTTACAGATCAGTAACATGTGCTATCCCGATGAACAATTGGTGTTCCTAAGTAGCTAATTACATGCACATCAGCTACGCTGCTACTGCCTTAGCCAATACCATGGCTACAGTGGAGTATAATTGAGTACTCCACTTGGGCGTTGTCCCTTTGCCTTACTTGTGAGGAAGACAGCGTGGAAGTGTTGTTTGGAATCTATTGCAACAGCTGTATGGAGATGAACAGTAATATATTATGTGTAATGCCTAGAGGATTTGGTCTAAATGTGAGTACTGCTGTTATATTTCTGAACATTGATACTTGTGCAGGGTTTGTCTGTACCTAATACTTCTGCATATGTTTCAGTCTGGCCAGGTTGTTTGACCAGCTCAAGGTTGCATAGCTATGCATATAATGTTAGGGAGTTTACAGTGTGCTTACCAGACATATTTAGTTTGGTGTTACTATGTATCATACTGTGCTGAAAATCAGTACTTGGTAACACTTCCTGGTGTATGAACCTTTCAACCCTCTGAAACGGGATTAGTTCATACGAACCCTGTTACATCAGCAACTGTTCAATTGAATAACGGCAACTATTTCACATAGGGCTATGTTAGTGTGTCTGTGTCCAGGTATGTTAAGGTTTCAGCAGATATTGTACAGTAGTTGAATAATTGGTTATGGTATGACAGTATGTATTGATGTAATTATTTTGGTTATGGGGTAGATGTTGGTGGGTGTACCTAGCACATGCAGGTGTGTAGGAACCCTTTTTATACAACGTCTATATGTGTGTGGTTGTTTTTTCCCTATGTGAACACCTATCCCTTAGTGGACTAATACTACAGTAATTGCAGGCTGATTCATTAAGGCACTATTAAATTCTTCCTGTATCGCATGCAGGTACTGTTAGTCCTTGAATCCTTTTGGCAATACATCAGAATGTAATAAAGTTTTGCAAAATGAAAGCTGCCTGTGTATTTCTGTCGTGGATATTTGCAGTCATTGCAGTTGTGTTGGTGACTGTGTCCATAGAACATATTTATAATAGTGTATTGGCATATACTCTTCATATGTTATGTTTATATTGTTTGGGGGGGGGGGGAGATGTGTGACTGCTATGGTCCATGTTATACTCAGATATGACCACTTCGGATGCTGTCTACAGACATGTATGTATGTGTGTGTGTATATATATATATATATATATATATATATATATATATATATATATATATATATATGTGTGTGTGTGTGTGTGTGTGTGTGTGTGTATGTGTGTGTGTGTGTGTGTGTGTGTGTGTGTGTGTGTGTGTGTGTGTGTGTGTGTGTGTGTGTGTGTGTGTGTGTAGATATATATATATATATATATATATATATATATATATATATATATATATATATGTATGCATATAGATATATATATTATTGCATACGTTTATCTGTACCTTCATAGATGTGTAGATGTTTTTAACCTATCTATATATCTACATATATATGTAGACCTGTATATATCGACATGTCTCTATGTATCTCTCTCTCTCTCTCTCTATATATATATATATATATATATATATATATATATATATATATATATATATATATATGAGCATACACCTTTAATTGGGTACATGGCGGGTTGTCCTATTTCAACACATTCCTCCCTTTTGTGTTTTAACCTGTCTGCATACACAGCTGGGACAAGTGCATCCCAGGTAGCTTAGTGTTAGGTTACTCTGAGGATGGAGTACATGATTGCAGGTTCTACTCCTGGAAGGTGTTATTATTTTACCCATCAGCGTAGGCACTGGTAGGGAAAGTGTGAATAACGCGCATTTACCCGGTTGTAAGCAGATTTGCCCGTGGTCTGGGCGACATTAAGCAAAGGTTAAACCTGTAAAGTTCTTCTCCGTTTACATGTTTCTGCACCGCTTACCGTCACGCAAACCTGTGGAAACCCGCTTAAATCTGCTTAAGAGTGCTTTAATCCACCTGCATCCAACAGCCCTTATTCTGGCCCTCAAAATAACCTAACAGCCCTTGCAGGTCTTGAACACCACAGTCACTGACTTTACCACTAAGACATCTGAGATATGTACAAATATTATGGTGTTTAGAATATACATTGTAATACAGACATTCCTCACTACTGAAAACAAATGTGACAGTCAGTTGGTGTACATATGTCTGATACATGTTAATGTTCATATGCTTGTGAAAGTAGGTGTTGCAATGTGACATGACAGGGTGTATTATGAATGAGGAAGGTTCTTGCTTTGTGTCCTTTTTATATTGTCCCCATACTCCATGTATACCCCTCCAGTTCACTTATTGGACATCCGACCCAGGCCCTCCTTTATGCATGATTGCATTACCCATCATTCCTCCCCACCCCAATCTTCACATACACAACAGCCACCCTTTCTATGGTGAATTAGGTTAATATTAATTGTTATAATACCAGAGCTGCATGTGTTCTGTGTACACTCCAATTCCTTTGGAGTGCTTTTGAAGTGTGTTCATAGATGTTCATATATATGGCTATTAATGTAACTGTATTTGTGATCATTACAGTGAAATGCATATGGTATAAGGTGTAGTCTCAAGACCATAAAACATGTATACACTTCGGATGGCTTAGTGGTAAGTCCCATAACTATAGTGTGCATGGTCCAAGGTTCGACACCTGCGATGCTTCACAAATGTTTTTTTACTGCAGAATAAGGCTCATTTAAGCAGTTTTAAGCATGTTTAAAAGTGTTTGTATGACATTATAGCAGAGGTTAAACACAGTTAAACAAACTTTGTAATGTATAACCTGTGCGCGCAAATACGGCCACGTCCGCTAACTACTCAGGATATATACATGTCAGTGAAGTAACATCTCACTATGTGCTGACATAACATTACATTCTCTGTTGACTGTACTCTCTAACACACATGGGTTTATATGGGTGTTTTGAATGTTTATTATACAGACGATTACTACCTATATATGCAAGCTGTGGTTAAGGTATACTTTTGCACATGATAAACATCCCTGCCTTTATCAGGATTGTAACCTCGATTGCACAGATACTATGCAGATGCTGTAACCATTACACTGTTGACATTAATGTTGCTTCCGCCTATTTCCTATTTAGATGATTTCTATGTGTAAGCTAGGCTAAGCAAAGGGCGGAGGCCCCCAAACTCACTGAGTTTCACATACTCTTGAAATAACAACATATAAAAAATGTACTGTGAGACAATACATTACATTCCTAACTACAGTAGGCATAGCCCCTCACTGACACACTTCAAGGGAAACCTTGTTGTGAGAATGGGTAACAGACTGTACACCCCTGGGATCATGTGTCCCAGAACCATACAGCCAGGGGATGGGGGAGCCTGTCCAGTTTGATAGCTGCGAGACCAGTTGGGGGAATTGAATGGTTTTGAATTGTCACATTAACATGCCCTCTTTAGATCACTAAGTGCCCCTATCACCCTCCACAACCCCAGTCTTCAACAGCTTCCAGCAACTCTGTTTGGAATTGCGTCATTGGCTATGCTTGGCAGAGGCTCAGTTATTTCATCAATGGTGCGGGGAAAGCCAACACACTGTAGCTATGCTTCTAATTGCCCTTGGGCAGATAAGTAGTAGGCTCTCTGTGAACCTCTAACGTGCAGGCCATCACAGCCATAATATGTGAATAAACAGACCTTCAGATTACAATATACAGTGAGAAATCACCATGTAGTCAGGAAACAGTTAAGTACAGCAACAACATAAAGAACACTGATACTTAGTCACTCCAAAAGCCTATATTGGAAGCTAGAAGACTTATATAAGTTTAAGGCTTTCTATTGCTTACCAGAAGGTTACCTACAGGGGAGATGAAAAACAAGCACAGATGGGGAACATGCATGCAATGATACCATACTGGCCTATGTGTCAGCCTTAGGCTTTGGAATACTGGCCAAGGCTATTGGCGCCCCCATGGTGCCTTATTTAGGAGAGTCTGGAAGGTGAATACCAGCTCCATAAACAGCACAATAGCAGATTCAATAAGGGTTATGCTACTCAACACCAGGGGTTGTGATCACAACATGCATGCACTCACAGCACTCCTCAGGATGGACAACATCAACATCTGTGCAGTAACTGACATCTGTCTTACGGCTCCTGAGAGCACAGCAGCACTACCAGACTACAACTCATACCACATATTTCAGCCACAGAACATGGACTGACAGACATGGAGGGGATGTATCCATATTCATCAGGGATACCTACACCTCCAGGTTAGTGGGGCAGCATGATATCTCTGAGATCATCCATGTGCAGCTAACATTAGCGACAATTGCAATGTAAACTGTGGCCTGCTACGGATCACCCTCCATGACCCAGGACCCCCACTCCACCTACCTGGAGACAGTGGAGAATATGACAGTACTAATGCACACCCTGTCATTGGTCGATGTCAACTACCATATCATTAACTGGGAAACTTACTGCGGTACTCACTTCCAGGCCCAGCGCTTCCTGGAATTTATCACCTCATATGCCCTGTATCAGGTGGTAACCTCCCTAACGTGGGGTGGAAATTACTGGAAGTGATCATCACCAACATGGGCAACAGGTGCACCACAGCAGAGGTCAGCCGGTCACTGGTTAGATCTGACCATGAACTATTCACTGTTTCCACACCCAAGCATCTCCCCCACCCACGGATACCACAGTGCATACCTTTCCTACAGGTAAATTTACACTACTAGTGACAGGGGTGGGGGGTTTCACAGCCCCCACACTAAGGGGAAACACTGCTCAAGATGCAGACAGGTTTACAAATGCAGCCTATAAGCACCTACATGGATATATGGATTGTGCCATCACTGGTAAACCAAGACTCACTCTTCCTAGACAAGGACACCGGTCTGGTGGACCTCTGCAATAAACAGGCTATACTACAGAAGTAGGACAGTGTTCCAGACACACAGCAAATCCCATGAAGGGCAGACATCCATGACCACTATTAGTATGATATATAGGTCCCTCATGACATCATCCAAGGCTAACATCAGCAGGTGAATACACAAGGATTCGAAAGATAACCACAAAGCCTTCTTTGGCTGTCAAGGATCTACGTGGTGACACACAGATTTGCACTGTGCCGGTGAAATATAGTACAAAATATGCTGACCCTACTGATATCGCCAACATCCTTGCAGATACATTCAGTGCATACTTCACCCCCCTAAAGAGCCCACAACACTACCCGAAAGATACAGTATCCCACACATCAGAGACACACAGATAGAAATGGCCCTCTCTAACAGCAGAACACAGCGTCAATGGAGGCAGATGTTGTCCCAAACTGCATCTTGCAAACTGTACAAGACAACCTGCCCCCCCCACCTAATTAAGCTTTCCTACCTCAGCCTCTCCACAGGCTACATGCCCATACAATGGCGCATGGCAACGGTTATCACACTCCATCAAGGTGGAATCACAACTGACCATGGTAACTACCACCACATAAGCCTGACTAGCCTGGTCTGCAATGATATGGTTCACATCCTCATGGCACTCATTAACAAAGACATTGGTAACTTCTGAACATGTGACCCAACCCAGGGCAGCTTGGTTGAGTGCAGTTCATGCCTACTGAACCTGTTTGATGTCTTATATACAGTCACCAAGATATTAGATGACAGGGGAGATGGTTCACACATACTACCTGGACCTCACCAAGACTTTTGACACCATGCCCCACTCAGGTATTACTGATAAACACACCAGCCTGTACATACACCCATACATCACAGGTTGGGTTGCCCACAGGCTTACACACAGAACCCACATGGTATGACTAGCGGTCTCCAGGTCCAACTCTTGACCAGTCACAACTGGTGTCCCACAGGACTCAGTCCTGGGGCCCTACTGTTTGGCATATACATCTCAGAGGTACAGGCAAACACAGGTGGAGTACGGCAGACCATGTTTGGCAATGACTGCAAACTGGGAGCCATGACTGATAGTCCAGCTGACACAGACATCCCTCAAGGGGCCTCATGGAGAACGTCACAGGGTGCCAACGACACAGCCTCCAGCCAAGTGCCACTGACTGCATGGTCATTCCATTGTGGAATTGGCACTCACATATTAACACATAAGTGGCATCCACTTTAATGTGGATGAGGTAATGGGGTATCTGGGGACTAAGGTAAATAGTGATCTTCCCTTTGACAATCATATCTCCACAGTAGTTAGGACATCCTTCTATGTAGGCCATCTGATTACTAAAGGATTCCCATCTAGACATACTGGGGGTTATAGTACCCCTTTACTCATCACTCATCAGTCTCATCATAGAGTATAATAACCCATGTGGGATGTACCTCAGAAGACACTTTCAACAACTGGGGGGTCCATGAATGTACCTCACCAAAGGGAATACTGGCCTCCAACATATGGCCTATGCAGCCAGACTGAATAAACTCCTGCTTTACTCAGTGGCATCTTGTTTACCCAGAGATGATCTCTGCTGGCCAACACATCCATGTCGAACTCAGGCTTGATGGATATGCTCCACCTATGGGAATCTATGTCACAGTGAGCCACACACTGTAGTGAGCTGAACCTTGCCACAACAATAACTGGAAGATGCTGGAGGGACAGCTTCCTGTCACAGACACTCCCCATACTTTGGAACAACATCCCTAACTACATTATACAGAGAGCCTCACTAACACTCTGCAAGAGAAACCTTGAAGAGTGGATGAGGAACAGTAGATGCACCCCAGAGATCCCGCCATTGGCTCTGCTCCACAGAGGGACAGTTAATGAATCAATGGGATGGCAAAAGCTGACACATTTTGGCTGAGCTTATGAATGGCCTCTGGCAGCTGGCCAAGTACCTACCTATGATTCTATACATACAGTATCTGCATATGCTGATAGCTTAATTTACTGTTCAGGTGTTGACTTACCTTGTGCCAATGGCAGTTGTGTGTGCAATAGTTGAGAGCTGCCTATGTTGGATGCACGCAGTAGACTGCCTATCCATGACAATTTACAGGTAGTCTTGTGTGTGTGCCAACCATTTTTACTGTGTGTGCAGATGGAGAAAGGTGTCAGTCCCTAGATGCCTACACTGTCAGTGTTTGTGCTATACTTTTCCTCTTTTCCAAGGTATGGGCACACTGGGCACACCTCCGTCTGCCTACTGGGGCTGGCTCAGGGTGTTCATGGTCTGAGTACCTCTGTGCCTGTGGGGCCCTTGGTAATGGTGGTGGGCTGTGAGGGCCTTCACCATTCTGTCCCTGCTGCAGCTATTTCTGCAGGACCATATTGTGTAGCATGATACACACTATGAAGATGTGGGCACATGGGCCTGGAGAGTACTGCAAGGCTCCACCAGATATGTCCAAGCAATAGAACCATGATTTCGGCATCTCAAATACATGTTCTATGATGATTCTGGTTTGTGCGTGTGCCTCATTATGGCATTCCTGCATGGGTGTGTGTGCATTTATGATGAGAGTCATCATCCGTGCATAGCCAGCTTCCCCCACCAGGTAGCCATTTGGGATGTCCCCCCTGGCAAATAACCGATACAGTTGTGAAGCATGCCAGATGTGGGAGTCGTGATAGCTTCCAGGGCTGCCAGCACACACATCCATGATAATGCCCTGGGCATTGCACACAACCTGGCAGTTCATGGACGGGTATCCCTTGCGGTTTATGTAGTGCCTACCCTGCTCACCGGGTGTTGACTTGATGTGTATGTGCATGCAGTCTATTGCACCCAGTACCTCTGGGTATTCTGCCACACGGTGGAAGAGATGCATATTGCTGGCCAACTCCTCCTGCGTTCAGGGGAAGTATATGTGCTCATTGGCATGTGGTAGCATGGCATCTAGGAACTGGTGTAGTACCCTGGATGCTGATGCCTGTGAGATCCCCATGATATCCCCAGTTGGTCTTTGAAAGGTACCTGTAGCTAGTATTATCAGGCTTACACATACCTTCATATCCACTGGGATGGGTTCCCCTCTGTTTGTTCTGGTTCTCAGGCATGGACAGCACAGCTCCACAAGTTGCTGTAGGATGTCCCTGTCCACCCTGTAACACTCTACTATCTCCAGATCATGTAGCCCCTGGTAGGTTATCCTGGGTCTGAACACTCTCCTCCTCCTCTGGTGCCTGAGCTGGTCGTGTGCATCATCCTCCACACCACCTTCAGTCTCCAATACATACTGGTGGATCAAAGCTATAGCAGCCCCTAACATGTACATAATAAAAGTTCCCCATCTGTATACACCACTGGTGCAGAGTGTATGGGAATACACAAATGTGTGTGAGGTGCTTTCACACTTTATAGTATTGTGCTATGGATGCTGCTGATGTCAGTGGGTGTGTATGAGCTATTACAGCTGCAGCGTGTCTTAATTATGGGTTTTGCAATGAGTACTGCAAGTGTAGGGCCTTTACTGTGGAGATCTACTTGCCTGCCTTGATTAATCTGTTTCCCTTTAATTCACTTTTAGACCTGGATCTCCTCCCATTATCAGGCATGCATCCACCTGCTGTCTTTCTTGTTTTGTACTTTCCTTACCCAGTCATGGCAAAATGTGCCTTGTAGCTGATATACTGCATATCGGCTTTGTTCTGCTTTGACACTTTGCTGTTTTCTTTGCAGTACAGCCCCTCCCCTTCCCTGTTCTGCAGGTAGCTACTTGCAGCCTTGTTAGCTGTTGTCAGTGGCCCACTGTAGGCTCCTAGGTGTTAATTAGTCATTTGTACTCCAGTTTCAATGCTGCAGCATTTCTTTATTTCTTTCCTATATCCTTCCTGTTTCAGCTGCAGTGCGTGCCGCGCATACCCATTTACTGGGTTTATGTGCATTTTCATCTCCTTTCACGTGCATACACAGTTACCTTGTGTACTCTCAGCTGAACATAGCTATGGCATATTCGACACACCCCTATCCTGCAGCTTTGCCTAGCTAGGGGCAGACTGGTTCAGCAATGCTCAAATGTGCTTACAGCAATGGTGACACACCCCTCTCTTGGTGTCATCTTTATCTCAAGGGCACACCTCGATATTATAACGCTACACTGTGAGGTGCATCCTTATACCAGTGGGGTATCTGCGATTCACTATTACTCCTCTCATTTGCATGGCATTGCCTACTAATTCCTAACTACTGCGCATAACACTGTCACTGCCCCTTAGCAACCCTTGCACCATGAGTATGATGTAGCATGCCTGACATTGACTATTATGGGGAAATCATGATATGTGTTTCATTGCGGTTTTATTCTATATTTTTGTATATTCCTTGCGATCCCCTTTGCAGATCGCTGCCCTGCGCTTCCACGTCGCAATAGTGCGACTATATATATTAAATGTTAATTTTATATTTTGTACACTTTTTTTATGCCAATGGCTATATATTTAGCCATTGGCATATATTAACAATATAATACATGTGTTTGGTCAGCTGTCATGGCTCCGATTTTATGTTTGCAAAAATGTAAACCATTTTCTATGGTTTACATTTCTGCAAGCTTACACTACACCTGCACCACTTCCTGAATCGCTACATACCTTCATTTGCATGCTACACTGCTGCACATGGGGTAATTAGCATACAAGGCTCAGGAGTGGTGCGGGCGTAGCGTATGCAGGTAGTGCACATGGAAACAGCTCGTACCTGAATCGCTCGGCAGCCATCTTTGGTGTTAGAACGCTGATGCTACGCCTGCACCTGGCACAAGCTTCATGAATCTCGGGGAATGTATTTACCTGCATACAAACAATGCATTCACCTGCATGCAGAAAATGCATTCTTCTGCAGTCAGATAATGCAGCTAGTAAATATGGACTCATTGTTGTGACTTTAAGGGAGGCCTTTCATGAAGTCAGCAATGACACAAACTAAGCCACAGTTAGGCAGAGCTGTAACCTGGGCCGAAGGAGGAGTATGGAGTGGTACATTTTTCTCCCTCCTGCAACTGTACCATGTAGTACTTGAGAGGTAAAATGAGTGAGTCTACTGAGAAACAATCCATCTGCCATCACCAGGCAGTGCATTTCAGTGTTCTCCTTATCCAGACTTAGTATTCCATAGGGATGTAGAGTCTCCTTCCTTGGCACAGCCTGATTGGCCTCACAGTCATTTCTACCTTAGATTTCCAGCTTTAAGGTCTAAAGTAGGTGTTCTTTCTACTGATAAGAAATGTTATTCTTTTTATGCACTGGACTCAACAGAGCTGTGCAGCTGTACTGACTGGGATGGAATGTAGTTGCACACCTTACTCTGAAAGTTTCAGGCTACTGTCTAAGTTGGAGACTTTGTAGAAGTTATTTATTTATTCATTTTTGTTAAGTGTGGTTAAGCTAGCTCAGTAGTAACTGATTACCGGCCTCATATCTTTGGAGCTAACCTGAAGACAGGCTTGTTTGTTAAGACAACATTGGAAAAATAATACAAGGAAACTAAAGAAAATACCCTCACATCAAGTGAATTATTCAGTCAGAAATGGTATATCTGCGGAAAACCTGAATATCCAGACACCCAAGGGCATGTCCCTCCTCACAAAATAAGAACATTTACTTCAAATTGTGTGAATTTTTGTTGTTGTTGTTAGCAAACACATATAGTTAACAGGAAGCTTTTTTTCAGCTAACCTAATACTTTTGTAGCAGGCCGTGTGGTGCTTCAGCAAGACACTCATTTGTGTCACTAGTGACTTGGGTTTGACTACTGACCCAAACAGTAGACAATAATTTGGGGGGGGTCTTACTTCTTTATAGGAAGTTCAAGACCTTTAATTGTGAGTTTAAAAACTCTGCAAATATAGTATGAATACAGAAGTACAAGGAAATTGGAAAGTTGCTGTAATGCCACTAAAGCAATTTTGCAAGGGTGGGGTATACTACCCCCTAACTTTGGGCACCCCATCTATTCATATGGACTCACTTCAAGCTGCACCTCAGAATATGGGGAATACAGCAGGGTATCTTAATCTTGGACTTCGTACATATATTCCCTTTTATGTTGTTTCAATGTCACTGTTATGAGGACCAAAACTGTGGTACTTGCACTCTCAAATGCTTCAGTTGCATTGTAAGTACAAGAAAAATAAATAATGTCTGTGTCCACTGATTAGAAACTAAAAAATGAACAATTCTTGTTTTGGACCAAATTGTGGTTCCTTTGAGCTTTTTTTAAAAGTTGTTTCAGGTTTCAACTTTCTGTTACTTAAAAAGTTAACTTGAGTGTTTCATCCATTACACACAGAGCTATCTGAGGAAGAGCACCTGATCTGTGATATATAACAATAAGTAGCCTGTTTTTTTTATTTTTTTATTTTGCTTATTTGTAGTAGTTATTGCTTATTCTAGATATTTATAGCAATTTTATTGTATACTGCATACTTGTACTGTATTTCATAGCAATTGGCTCACTGCTGTTTTTCTGCTGAGGCTGTTAAACATTTCTGTAGTGTTTTCTGCCTAAATAGCTTCCCACCCTCCCTCTCTATTGGCATCTTGTCTTTACCTGCTGGCCTTGCAGCTGTCCACCCCTACTGTAAATTTGATCTGGGACACTCCTTCTAGTCTGTCATTAGCTCATTCTACCTAATACAGAGAGAACATCTGAGAAGGCCAACCCACTTTGTTTCTTTCCTTCCTTCTATTTCTACTTTCCCCTTTCTTAAATTGCCTGAATCTCCTTGTGTTCTGACTGTGCTTCTCAAACATTTTGGAAATATAGAGTATATTTTAGTGCATTTATTAAAACTGTTTTTGCCTTAATATTGCTACAACTCAAGTGCTCTAGGTTGCACTGCATCTGAATTGTTTTAGTGTGTTTTATCTGCTTTTCTGTATATATAGACTTCTCTGTATATGTAGACTAGCTACTTATTCTACTGTATTACTGCCTCTTAAATCATTTTTCAGTTGTGCACTTATCTTGCTGCATTTAAAAAGTATTAAATTGCTAATTTTGTAGAGTTTTAATTGCATTTACTGTTTAGGACTACACACTCAAATGTGTTAGTCTTTTCTGTGTTTATTTACTGTATTATTGTATTGTTTAGTCTTTTAACCAAAAAACAAACAAAAAAACAATACTATCTTGTTTGCTCGTTTCCCGCCTTTCCTATCTAGTATAGTCCAGATCCCAGGCTTTGCTGGTCTCATGACTTTATTTTCTGTGTTCAGAGCTATCCATACCTTGCTGTGGTAGAGGGAAGTCCTACTGCTTACCAGTGGGAGTGGTGAGCATTGTACTGCCTATCTAACATTACAGGAGTGGTTTCCAGCTCTGAAATTGTAATTTTATTAGACATTTTGGGCTGATTTCTATCTCTTTCAACTTTCTGGCTTAAAAATGTGTGTATTTGCACATTTTTCACATCGTGCAGCACAGCGGGGCTACGGTTAAACTATTCCAGGTGCCAGAAAGTCTGCTCTTCCAATTTTTCCAACTAGCTGGTTTCTCAGTAGTAGCACTAAAATCTGAACCCCTGTGACTAGCACTTGCTCTAGAACCAGCTGGAAAGCACTAGGAAGCCTTAAACTGATACAAGCACTCAACTCTCTTTGTTAATAAGGAGAAATTAATCATAGGCACTAAGCAGCCTATAATTGCAAAGTACCTTGCAAAGGTAAGGGAAAACAGCTCTTGTACATTACAAAAAAGCAGCTAAACAGGCATGTCCAAGGGGCAGCTTCTGATGATTTCTCTTGTCCACCTGGTGAATCTGGGCATACTGGGGCAATGCAGCAACTGCCTCATGTACACAGACAGCCCTCTTCTCCTACCACCCAACACTACAACCTGCAAGAGATGCACTTACATAGCCAAACTGGAGGCAAAGCTCTTTCCAGCCAAGACTGTGCTAGACAGTCAAGAGGAGAAGGTTAACACCTGCACTACACCTCAGGTAACACATATCCCTTCAAAACCCACACCATCAACACCCACACATAGCAACATTAAACCCACATATGCGGAGGGCCTTAACATTAACCTGCCCAAGCAACAAGGACTTAAGAAGCTTAAATGCAAACAAACACCAGTCACAACCAAAGTGACACATAGCTCACTGCACCAGTGTGCCACCCAACAATAGTCCCTAAGGCAAGACAATGTACCCAACACTTTAATCATAGGTGAATCTATGATCAGGCGCACTGATGTTCCACTCACCAGGCTGAACAAGGAGAAAATTACAGTCAGCTGCCTGTCAGGTGCCAGGATCCGCCACATAACACATGCACTCAAGTCACTCCACAACAAGTACAAATACGACTCTGTCATTGTCCATGTTGGAGTGAATGACTTGAGGCATACCTCCCTGGACTACATGAAAAGAGATATGGAAGAGCTCTTGGATCATGTGGCCCATGCAGGTATGACCCTAGCCCTGAGTAGCATCCTGCCTGCGCCCAGAATGATACCACAGTATAAGGACAAAATGATTGACTTCATCAATTGGCTAAGCATCTGGTGTCATTCAAAGGGGATGCAGTATCTGTCTGCTTGGGACAACATGATCAACAAACCACGATGCTTTGCCTGAGATGGTCTGCACCTTTCACTCCTGGGATTCAGGTTACTGGCTAAAGCTCTTGCCACCCCTATAGTGCCTTTTTTAGGCAAGGTTCAAAGGACAAAACTACCATCAAAACAGATACAAGCATGCAAAATCTGAAGGTAATGCTGCTCAATGCTAGAAGTCTAAATCTCAAAATGCACTCTCTGATGGCACAACTATAAATGGAGAACATCAATATCAGTGCAGTAACTGAGACCTGGTTCAAGGCTCCAGAGAGCACCCCTGCAATACCAGGCTACAACTCTTACCACACTTTTCGGCCACCAAACCAAGACCGAAACACTAAAGGTGGAGGAGTGTCCATATTCACCAAGGATATTCACACCTCCAGGCTAGTTGCCCAACACAATGCATCTGAAATTCTCCAGATACAACTAACACTAGGTAAGACTGCAATCCAAATTGTAGCTTGCTACAGATCCCCCACCATGCCCCAAGATTCTCCCTACATCTTTCTAAACATACAGGAAAATATTAAGATACAACCAAACACCCTAATACTGGGTGATTTCAACTACCCTGCCATTAACTGGGAAAACTACTCGGGTACCAACACCTTTTCCTAATGGTTCTTGGAATTCATAAATTCCAATGCCCTGGATCAACTAATCCATTGTCCCACCAGGGGCTCCAATATCCTAGACCTGGTCATTACCAATGTGGGAGATAGATGCTCCACACCAGTGGTCACCCCCTCAATGGTCAAGTCTGACCATAAGCAAATCACCCTTGAAAGCCACATCCCACCCCCACCCCCCAGTAAAGAACCCTCCATAAAAAACTTCTCCAAAGCCAACTTCATGCTACTCAAGTCAGAAGTGACAAACTTCACAAAACCCATGCAGACAGGAGCTGAAGGTTCGACTGCCGAATCCTACACTAAGGCACTGTACGAGCACATCTACTTGTGCATGAATCTTGCCATCCCAAATCGAACCAATTCACTCTCCTCCAAAAAAGGAAGCCAATTTGGTGGTCCACTGCCATAAACAAACTATACAACAGAAGGAAGAAACTGTTGAAGAAAAGAGGAAAATCCCAGGATGCAAAAAACTCCCTTACCAGCCTCAGTAAGAAGCTGAGATCCCTCATAAAATTCTCCAAAGTTAGTTACAAAAATAAAATTGCCAAAGATTCCAAAGACAACCACAAGGCATTCTATAGTTATGTCAAGAATTTAAATGGCAATGCTCAGATCTGCTCTGAACTACAACAGAATGGCATTAAATATACTGATCCCAAGGATATTGCCAATATCCTGGCAGATCAATTTAGTGCCAACTTCATCCCCCTCTCACCCCCTAAAGGGCCCATCTCAATACCAAAAGATTGCCAAATTCCGGTAATCATGGCCACACAGGTAGAAACTGCACTCTCCAAAGCTAAGAATACAGCATACATGGGACCAGATGACATCCCAGGCTGTGTACCACATGAACTACAAAATGAACTGGCACCTCACCTAAGTGTCATGTTTAATCATAGCCTCACCTCAGGCTTCGTGCCCACTGAGTGGTGCACAGCTACAGTTATCCCACTCCACAAGGGGGGATCCACCTTGGATCCCGAAAACTACTGTCCCATCAGTCTGACTAGCCTGATCTGCAAGGGCATGGAATGCATTATCATAGAACTTATAAACAAAGACATTGGCAACTTTTAAACACTGGACCCCACCCAGTTTGGGTTCGTGAAGGGCCGATCTTGTCTCCTGAACCTGAATGACGTCTTTGAATCAGTCTCCAGAGCTGTGGATGAGGATAAGGCAGTCCACACAACCTATCTGGACCTCGCCAAGGCCTTTGACACCATCCCCCACTCTGGAATCATAGATAAACTTAGTAAGTTGGGCATAAATCCCTACGTCACTCAATGGGTTGCCAACTGGCTTACTGAAAGAACCCAGAATGTAAAAGTAGCCGACTCCAAATCCAGCTCCAGACAAGTGGCAATTGGAGTACCTCAGAGTTCAGTCCTGGGACCGCTCTTGTTTGGCACCACTTCTCTGAAGTACAGGCCAACACTAAGGGACTCTGGCTAACAAAGTTTGCAGATGATTGCAAACTGGGAGCCATTAATGAATCCACAAATGATGTGGATATTCTACAAAAGGGCCTTACAGAAACAGATGCTTGGTGCCAGAGCCATGGGCTCAAGCTTAATGCCAAGAAATGTATAGTTATCCTCTTTGGGAAAAATCATGTACCCATGAATTACCACATAGGTAGCAATACACTAAACATTGAAAGTGTGATGAGAGACTTAGGGACACAGATGGACAGTGGTGTCACCTTTGATAACCACTTTACCACAACAGTCAGGAAATCCTTCTATGTGGCACACCTCATCACTAAGAGCTTTTCATCCAGAAAAAAGGAGGTCATTGTCCCACTGTACTCATCCCTCATTAGACCCATTATAGAGTACAATGCCCCATTTGTTATGTACCTCACAAGACATCTGCAACAGCTGGAAAGGCCACAGAAATACCTCACTAAAAGAATCACAGGCCTAAAGCAGATGCCCTATGCTGACCATCTAAAAAAACTCCGGCTACACTCTGTGGCATATCGTCTACTCAGAGGCAATCTCTGCTTAGCATACAAGGCCATGTCAAACTCAGAGCTGTTGGACATGCTCCACTTAAAGAAATCCAAATCCCTCAGAGCCACACGCTCCAGGGATCTAAACCTTGTCATCACACAAATATCACACTTCTTTTTATTCACTGAGAAACATTTGCAGGTTTTTACCAGACCCCCTGCATGTATTGTGGCAAACTGTGAAGTGATCAGGAGAATTCAGAGCACAAATATCAGTGAAAAGAGAAAAAAGACTCTGCCCCGGTGGTGACTAAATATAAAATAAAGATTAAATTACAGAAATTTGCAAAATAGTGTATAAGGAAAAACTTAATCAAAACTGCAGGAAGAAGTCAACAGCACCAAGCAAGCACTGAGTAGGACAAATCAAAAATAACTTTGAAAAGTGGATATCAGCTGAATATAAGTTAAAATGGGTATGTAAGAAAGCCATTGTTTTGATGGCCACTAAAGGAAAGCATTTCAGAAATATACACCCTGGGGATAGAGACAAGCATCAGCCTGATTCTTTAGTTCTAAGGTTTGTAGATTTCATTGAGTAGAATTTGACAAATTTATGAGTCTATAAATACTCAAATGTTGACCCCCAATTTTTTACTTAACGGTAAGCAAGTGTTGATAAGCTGTTTTCAGGCTTTAATCAAAGAAATATCACTTAAAGATGAATCCAGATAAAGAACAGCACAAAAACAGCTGCCATGTGGCTTGTCAGCACTGACCACACCGGAAGGTATACTAGATAATCTAACTGTGACGCTTGCCCAGGTGTTGGAAAATTCTATTTACTGAGAATGACTACAGCCATGGATGCTGAGAACATTCAATCACTGTCAGCAGGGAACTCTTTTCTTCAATCATCTCTGTCCCTACAGGAAACTCAAACACGTGTGTGACCATCAGAACATTATCTGATGTTTGTGAGCTAAAATACAGTAACACAAGAAACACAAAGTGCCAGAATAATCTCAGGCTAGCTAGGCTACAAAAGGCTCTCAAGGAAGACAGCATGCTGACTTTTCTAAAGATAGCATTCAGGAAGACGCTTGACTCATTAACACCTATGTGGTATGGAATGTCACACCTCTAGCAGCCTATGCAGTCCAGAGCATTTTCTGAAACAGTAAACTTAAAAAGCACAAGAAAAACAAAAGTAAATATTTTGTGAAAATAAAAGCTATTAAAACTGTACAAATGGCAATGTTACCAGTAAGAAGTATTTTTACAGTGATAATAGTCAGTGCATTCATTGTCTTTTCTATAAACATTGTAATATATTATAATGCACACAAACCCAAAATTATATTTTTTCTAAACAAATTTTCATGTCTTAAAAACTATACAATCCAGACTTATATTGTTAGTACTTTTTGTTAACACATGACAAGAAATTCCTCTATAAGCGCATGTTTATTTTGATATTTACAGAAATATGAGAACATATGTTTAATTGTATAATTAGCTAAACAAATAATACCAGATAACTCTCAATATGTGCAACTTACAGTTCAAATATCAAAAACAGTTTTCTTCAATGGCATCTATTGTTTCACCTGATATAATGCAACAGCTTGTAAGGCACTTGGTTGTTGAAGTATTAAGTACATACAGAAATATTGCCTATTTTCATTATTGCAAACAAACAACTAGAAATATTTTGAGTATACTGTGATATAAGCAAGTATTTTCAGTGACTTGTCCTATCTCCCACATTGATGTTTCACATCATATACCTCAATAAAATTTCAGTTATGAAAATATGAACATAAATATGAAAATACAGATAATAAGTAGCAAACAAAGATTAATTTCTCCACTGTAGGACATCCTAGTCTAACAATCTCAGTGTAATTTTATTATTAACTCCTTGGCTTTTCAAATAATGCCTAATATTAGCTTGTAAGTCACTTGATTAAAGAAGCCGGACCCCAAATAAGGTCTTGACCACCATAAGGAAGTAAGGGTGTGAACTGAAAGCATACACAAAAAGCATTATAAGCTTGAGTGAGTTAATCTCCCAAGAGCATACCTCTCAGACACTTAGGGTAAGAAATCTGGACAAAGCCTAGAATATTATGGGGACAAAGGCACAAAAATTGAGACAGATTTTTTTTTTTAATATTGCTTTTATAAACTTAGAAAGTTGCTACAATACTCATGTATAGTCTGACTGATATGAAGTATGAAACCCAACTATATGTCATTATTTAATGACTTCAGTCCTTAGTGATGTGCCAGAAAACTACAAGTTTTATGAGAGACTGACAAAAAATATGAGACAAAAATCCAGACATTCTGCAAAAATCTGGAGAGTTGTGAGGTATGCCCAACAGACATCATCAGTGAAAGGGTGCAGCACTCTTTGAAGGCATCAATGGGACCGTCCCATCTGCCAGGACAAATCATTTTTGGCTTAACTGTTCGAAGAGCGTAACTATTGATTGCTAGAGAAGGTAAAGAGTTTATACTTCTGAAATGCAAAGTTCATGTGTTTCAAGATTTCGCTCAAGAGAAAAATGGGGAGAAGGCAATTTGCATCAGTGCAGAGGTTTTGGTAAAGTAATGGAGTCCTGCTGCCTTTCTGTAGCAGGTGGCACTTTTAATCAAAGAGCAGACATAAAACAATTTTGAATCCCCTAAAGCAGCCTTGCAATTTCTGCAAATGGACTCGCCTTCAGAGTCTATGTTTAATCTGAGGGCAGCAGCCACTCTGAACATTCCAACGGAGTTTTAATAAAGGTGTTCAATAAAAAAAAAAAAAAAGACAGTAAAAGCTAGAGTAAAAGTAGATATTGTTCCAGGAGAGATTGCAGCTGTCCCTAAAACCATTAAAACTGAGCCATGCAGCCCAGCCAAAGACCAAAGACTAAAAGAGTGTGTGAGCAGCCCAGACCACCCACTAAGAAAAGAAGCAACCAAACAGCTATTCTGAGGGGGAGATGGCTAATAATACACACCATCAGTTTCTGACGAGCCACAAATTGTGAATGTGGCAGAAGCAGTGGGACCTGCTGATTAAGAGAAGTTGCGTCAACCCACTGAGCATTCACCTCCTCCATCCACATAGCATTTATTTGGGGGTCCCCAGATAGAAATGTCTAGACACGACTGCTCTACTGCTCCTCTGTTACTCAATTTATAACTCGTTGAGTAACGAACTCACTGAGCACAATTCAGTGAAGTTAAACTCCAAGATCACGGTTTTCCATAGGATGCCGCTGCCAGGGTGCTTCTATGTATCGGCAGTAGTTCTTTCCTTTTGGGAGATGTCTCCCTTTTTCATACTTGTGTAATCATGCAGTTGGTATATATTAGTATGGGGGGATTTCCCCCCACCGTATGAAGGGGGTTAAGAGGAGTTTGCCCCCTTAACAAAATACACTTATATTTATTTTCTTGATGTAGTTAATTTCTTAAGTAGGAATACTCAACAATATGTCTGTTTAGGGGCTTGTAACTTAATGAATCATACTGAAAACAATGGACATACCACGAAAACAGAAGAAGGGTACAGGACAGCAACTAAACTATGTCTCTTAGTAGTCCCAGAGTGTGGTAATAATATATTTTCCTTTGCAGCCCAGGGAACCTTGTATTGCTTAGATGGAAACTGTATGTCAAGGCATATTGTAATCTTTCTAACCAAGGTGCTGATAATACATTTATCAGTGTAAGCACCTCTTGCAAGTTATGTTGTTTCTTGTTTTCATGCCTGGCTCTCCTGTCAGATTTCTACTTATATTTGTTTGGTCAGCTTACTGGGGTTCCTTCCACCACAAGGGATGGGCTGCTTACATTCATTCACTGAATTTGTTCACACTTGCTGTTATATACCACAGTATAAGTTGTTGGAAGTGAAGAATTGGTCAAACATGCAGAACATTGCTGCTGTCACTTTAAAAGCAAGAGGATTAAATTCTAAAGGAAATGTACGTCATTGCAGAGTTATTTTAAGAAATAAAAAGGTAACTATAGTATTCTTAGAGGAGATAAAACAGCAAATAGGTATACTATATGTTTTAATTCTTTCTTTAGGAGGCCAGCAAATTGCAGTCTGTCCACATCATCCGAAAGAGGCGTAGCATTATTTATAAGAAATATATTAAACGGGAGCATGACAAATGCTTTAAGGTACAGTGAGTGAAGAGATGCATTGTTAAAGGTATCAACAGAAAATGGTCCTTTAAAACCGGATACAGTGTATGGCCCAAACTATGAAAGCATGTTTTTCAAAAAATGTTTTTCAATGTACTCCATTGTTTAACCATGACAATACCTCTTCAATGATAGACGTAAATTTCAACATTGTTTTAGACTGTGTATTAGTTGGGTCTAACCCCAGAGTACAGCACCAGAAAACAGTCTAACTCATTATCAAATAGTCCATAATGGGCCAAAATGGAGAGATGATAACAGCAGTAAGCAAAGGAGAGTGGTACTGCTGGAGCTGAAGTCATCCTCAAGTCTTGGCGAGGACCTTCATGAGGTAGACCCTGCTTTTTTACAAAATCTCACCAAGGCATCACTGTTATATAGCATATATCATGGACAGAAGTAACAACACAATGTAAAGACTTCTCATCTTCTTTTTGCAGATGATTTAAAACTATATAGTTCGTCAGATGAGGAACTGAAAGCACAATTACGAGTTGTCTGAACTTTCTCAGATGATATATGAATGTAATTTGGTTTTGATAAATGTGCAAAAGCAACCTTTAAATCAGGAAAGCTACAGCACCAACAAAATATCAGTCTGGGATAGGAATGTGGCATAAGGAGTGCGACCTAATGGTTAAGGTGTTTGCCTTACAAACACAAGGTGCAGGGTTTGAGTCTCACAAGGGATAAGTGGCTAGGCTTAAAATGGCTCACAAGGGCAGTTAGCTTAGTACTAACCAATAAAAGAGCTTAAATAAGAGGGAGTGTATAAATATTTGGGAATTGATGAAGAATCAAAAATAAAACATGAACAATTGTTAATAAAACTTAGTAAGGAATATTTTAGAAGAATAAAATTAATATTCAAAACAGCTCTGACATCTAGGAACAAAGTCCAGGCTATAAACCAATTTGCTCTTCCTGTCCTAACTTACAGTTTTGGAGTAACTGATTGGCCCCAAAAGGTACTGGATCAGTTGGATAGGAAAACAATCAACACGCTTTATGCTCATCAAATGATTTATAAAAATCAATGTATACCAAAATTATATAGTCCCCATTATGAAGGAGGTATGGGACTCCTTGAAATTGGTTACATGTATAGATCTGGTATCATAGTGCTGCACACATATCTGCTGACCTCACAAGACCCAAACACAGTGAAAGTTTTAAAACATGAGGAGAATAAGTCTAAGATGACTTCTCTGCTTAGTTTAGCAGAAGCATATTAGGGTCAAGTAGGAATGGAAATCAAATAAGAAATAGATAAAAATCAGGTAACAACTGAATGTTCCACAAAACAAAAGAAAAAATATAAGGTGAAGGATCAGATGAGAAGGCAAGAAATGTGGAAAATGCATAAATATAGTTAAAAGTACAGCAAACTCTTGGAACAACCTCATATTGATAAGGACTGAATGCAGGAATGGTTAAGGAGAGATGAATTTAAACCAAAGACGAAAGGTTAATATTGGCAGCCCAGGATAGTGGGCTATGTACACCTTGGTTTAAAAAGTCCATTGAACATGTTGAAGAAACAGACAAATGCAGGTTTTGTAAAACAAAATTGGAAACAATCACACATCTTGTTGCTGGGTGTGATACATTACTGGCAGAAGGACTGCATACTGAAAGGCATAATAATGTGGCAAGATTGTTGCACTGGGGATTGTGCAAACATTCTAATACTGAAGTAGCTGAGAAGCAATAGAAACATGAACCAGAAATCATTATAGAAAACAAAGTTTATATCACATGGGATCACCCATTAACAACAGTTCAAAAATAGATGAAAGAAAACCAGATACAGTGGTCCACGAAAAGAAGACAAAAGTAACATTGATCATTGAAATCACTACACCCAGTGACTACAGTGTCTTATGCACAGAGAGACATAAAGTCATAAAACACCAGGATTTACAGGCAGAAATGAGGTCAGTGTGGAAGACGGATACCCATACAGTTCCAATAGTAGTAGGAGCAACAGTTGGCATAAAACAGAATTTACAATCATACTTAAATATGTTACCAATACTTGTGCTCTGTATGAATTATAGGGGTCACTTCTGGGCCCATCGTGGGTACTGTGAATATCACTTCTGGCTAACATAAAAGATTGAAACAATAATAATTTTATGAACTTTAATCATACTTTAACTTAGGAATGGGGTCCATTCCCATCATGTTATTAGAAGCCCAAAAGAATTGGAGAAATTAAACCGAACAAGGAGCTCCCTGGACATTATTAAAAATAGATGATGCACGGTTAGTATCAACATTTAGATTGGCCATTATGAGACGCTGGGAAGGTCTAAATGCTGTTTTCAAATTTTTTCGTAATGCTGATCCAGAAAATGTTCGACTCCATATTAGCTAATGGTAGTGTGCATTTGCTAATGTGGAATCAATGGCACTATAGTGGGGATTGGGAAATGTACCCTTTTCTCACTGTAGTGTGATCTTGGAGTTGGCATATAAAATATGCAGGGGCTTGCTCCCCTGCAAAAATGTTACCAGTAACACGGACTTTTGACATTAGAACTTACAGTGTCCAAAGGTCAATTCCATGTAACCATTTCTGAAATTTTGGTACTTCTTTATTACCAGTTTTGGCAAACTGGTTTGATTGAAAGGTGGAAAATTATTTTGAGTTTCACAAATGAAAATAGCATCCCTAGTTCAATAAATCCAGAAAATCCACAGCAAAGAAATGTCCAATGAAAAAGAGGTAACCGGAACCACAGGCAAGATAAAAACTGTTTTTTTGCATATACATTCTTGACACTCATCGATATAGATTAATTTTAAAGTAGATTAGGCTATCACATAGTATCTTCTAGGGCTGTAACAGATATTAAGGCTGTCTCAGTTAATCCATGGGTCCCTTCTGATCCCAATGTAATACATTTAGTCTTTCCAGTGAGATCTAGGGAGGAGCTAGGTAAGGAGCAATGGAGAGTAGGGAGGAGCTAGGCAAGGAGCAATGGAGACTAGGGAGGAGCTAAGCAAGGAGCAATGGAGGGTAGAGAGGAGGTAGGCAAGGAGCACTGGAGAGTAGATCCACTACTGATGCATTACCAGGACTCAGTTCATAGGTAGGTACTCAGATAGATGCCCTTGTGGACCATTTTGAGTCTAGTTAATTTCCCTTAGTGAGAATCAGACCTTGTACTTCTTGTCTGTAAGGTAAACACTTTAACCATTATGCCAACCCTCAACCTTAGTATATAGCTGTAAGATATATCTCAGAAAACATCTTCAGGCATTTAAAAGATGAATCTACTGGTGGAAAACCTGCATATTTACCTAAAAAGTTATCTGTGCTTCAGCTAAAGTGATTCATCATGTGAAGAATGACAGATTAATAAAAGAAATGAGAATGAACCAAGCTTAGGTGTCCACATAAGAAGGATTGCCCTTTAAGCTCAGGTGTCCACATAAGAAGGACTGCCCTTCAAGCTTTGATGTCCACATAAGAAGGACTGCCCTTCAAGCTTAGGTCCACAGTGACAAACTAAGCAAGCTGCTTCCATGTATCCTGATGTCTAGACAGGTAGCAACAGTAATCATTGCAATTAAATATGAGAACAAAATAACCACATCCAATAAAATCTGTAACCCAGTCAGAAAGCTTTAGTCATTCCTATATAAAAGCAATTCAGAGCTTGCTGGAAAGAATTAAACAGTAGTCTTTTTTGAAATCCTAAAACTTCCCCCTGTTCAACAGAAAGCCTGGCACAAGATATGGCGTCCCCCTGTTACGCTAGAGAAAGTGAGATGGATAGTAATCATTACTCTTAAGTTGAAAAACACAGAGGCCAGATGGTAAGATTGTGAAAATGTACATGGCTTTCAAAGATAATATTGTATTACCTATTTCTGAAGCACTTTCAAGAAATTTTTGTAAACGCACCACAGAGTCCACAAAACTGCACAAGTAAGACATTCAAGCACAATACTTAAAACTGGATAAAAAGTGCCCGAAACACTGTTTATCGAACCCTACAATAACTTTTTTTGCAAAACTGACTTTGAGGTTCAATGAACAGGATTTTGGGGAGTTTTTTATCCATTTTTGTAAACGAACAAATTCCTGCTTCACTCTAAGACTCTCAAATAGTGGTAATACTGAAGCTGGGCAAAAACTGCCAGCCAATTGACTATCCAAAGTTAATGTAGAGGATTAAGGCTATGAGCTGTTAACAAGCTGCTCCCTCTAGTCCAGGGTTTGATTCCTCCCCCATCCATTTGCCTACAATGTCACTTTGAACAAGTTGTTTAACAAGACAAGTTTGTTGTTGTTTGTCTTTTCCTGGTTAGGGGTTGCCACAGCGGAACTCCGATCCGCTAATGATTGGCAGTAGATTTTTATGGTGCTGAGTTGCCAACCCGATGCCCAACCTTCAGCGAAGGCACACCCATTCATGCATGTCTTTTGGAGGCCACACGACCACAGGAAGGACATGCAGACTCCACACAGAAGGCACTCCAGCCGAGAATCAAACAGGAGAACCTCTTTCTGTGAGGCGACAATGCTACCGCTGTACCACAGCGGCAGTGCTTTAAGGAATTTGGCTAGGCACCTCAGTGGTCTTCTGGACCACATTCCTGGTAACTACCTACAGAAATTAAGATACTGGTCAGTAAAATACAGACCACTATGATGCAATCCTCACAAACTGTATTTATAAAAGGCTGCTTAAGCATAGATCATACTTGGACCTTCTTACATATAAGCAAGCCCAAACAAAACATTATTTTTTTTTAACTGCAGCATTATTCCTAGACTTTGAAAAGGCCTTATTTCCATTTCATGGGAGCATTCGTGCGCTGTGTTGGAGCTTCTGAAATTCCCTATTGCATTTATTGTGGGCTGCCAAAACCCTGGGTAGTGCCCTTTGTATGAGGCCACTTATCAATGGTTAGCTTTCCACACCAATATCTCTGGGAAAGTGCCATACGGAAGGCTGTTCCTTGTCGCCATCCTTACTCATCCAGTATTGTAAACCTTTAGCACAAATGATAAGCTGTTTTAAGTGTATTTTTTACTGTTTTTGCCTTATGTTTTCAAAAAAATCCTTGTTTCCTGCCTTTCTAAGCTAGTATAGTCCAGTTTTCAGGCTAGTGCTGAATTCAGGGCTGTGTTACAAGTTTCTGAGTTGCCCATACCTTACTTGGATAGAAGGAAGTTTCTCTGTTCACCTGTGAAAGAGGGGAGCTTTGAGCAGTCTATCTGAACCTGGAGGAGTGGTTCCAGCCCACAAGTTAGTAGTTTATTGGCCATTTTGGGCTAATTTCTATTTCTTTCATTTCCCTGCTATAAAAACTGCATTTGCACGGTTTTGTGCACCGGACAGTGCCGGTTAGCTAGGGTTAAATTATTCCCAGCTCCACTAAGTCTCCTCTTCAGTTGTTCCCTTGAAACTAGTCTAACTCTCAACCTAAGCACTTAAAAAGCATCCTACAGTCCAGCACTTGCTCAGACCTAATAGCAAGCACTAATAGACTCTGACACTTGATTGCCAGCAGGGCCAGGCTCTTTATTCACCCCTCACCAACCAAGCGACTAAGCAGCTCACCCTACTATTCAGGCATGACCAAAGGGCAACTTCAGGTGTATTCTCCAGTCCAGCTGGTGAATCTGGGTATCCTGAGGCAATGTTACAACTGCCTCATGTACACAGATAACCCTCTCCTCCTACCACAAAACACTAACATATGCGACAGATGCAATTATACAGCCAAACTGGAGGCTAAGCTGTCTCCACACAAGACTGGAACATACAGTCAAGAGGAGAAGGTTAACACTTGCACCACACCTGCAACCACACATAGACCTACTAAACTAGCACTGGCAAAAAATACACATAAATACACAAAATCATACTCGGAAGCTCTAAATAAAAACCTGCAAAAGCATCAGAGACCTCCAAAGCAGACACCCAAACAACCTGCACCTCCCATCACAAACCAGACAACACATAAAATACAAAATCAATGTGCCACACAATCACAGCCCTTAAGGTGAAATAACATACTTAACACACTAGTAATAGGTGATTCTATAGTCAGGCACACTGATGTCCCACTCACTAGGCTGGACAAGTAGAAGGTTACTGTTAGCTGCCTGTCGGGAGCCAGAATCCACCACATAACACAAGCACTCAGGTCACTCCAGAACAAGCACAAATATGACTCTGTCATTGTTCATGTTGGTGTGAATGACCTGAGATGTACCTCCCTGGACTACATGAAAAGAGACATGGAAGAGCTCTCTGATCATGAGCCCAGGCTGGTATGACCCTGACCCTGAGTAGCATCCTGCCCTCACCAAGAATGATACCTCAGTATAAAGAAAAAATGATCAATTTCAACAATTAGCTAAGCTTCTAGTGTCATTCAAAGGAGATCCAGTGTCTGTCAGCATGGGACAACATGCTCTACAAGCCGCATTGCTTCACAAGAGACGGCTTGCACCTGTCACCCCTAAGCTTTTGAATACTAGGCAAAGCTCTTGCTGCCCCCATAGTGCCTTTTTTAGGCAAGGCTCAAAAGTCAAACCCACCTCTGTAAACAGCACAATTAACAAAAAAATGAGGGTTATGCTACTCAACGCCAGGAGTTTAAATCTCAAAATGCATGCGCTCTAAGCACTTCTCAGTATGGAAAATATCAACATCTGTGTAGTAACTGAAACCTGGTTCAAGGCTCCAGACAGCACCCAGCACTAGTGGGCTACAACTCGTACCACATGTTTCAGCCACAGAACACAGACCGAAACACAAAAGGAGGGGGTGTATCCATATTCATCAAGAATACCTACACCTCCAGTTTAGTGGTGCAGCATGATACCTCTGAGATGATCTATGTGAAACTAACATCGGGCAAATCTGCAATGCAAATTGTGGCCTGCTATAGATCACACTCCATGACTCAGGCCCACCACTTCACCTTTCTGGAGACACTGGAAAACATGAAGGTCCTACTGAACACCCTGATATTGGGCGATTTCAATTACCCTACCATTAACTGGGAAAACTACTCGAGTATAAACTCCCAGGCCCAGCACTTCCTGGAATTCATTAACTCAAACGCCCTGGATCAGCTGATAAACAAGGGCGACAGGTGTTCCATAGCAGAGGTCAACCCGTCACTGGTTAGATCAGACCATAAACTAATCACTCTGGATGTCCATACCCCACCACCACCCCCAACTAAGGAAACCACAGTAAAAAACTTTTCTAAAGCAAACTTCACCTTACTTAAGACAGAGCCGGTAAGTTTCACAGCCCCCACGCTAAAGGATAATGCTGCCCAAGATGCAGAAACCTTTACAAATGCACTCTATGAGCACCTACAAGGAAGCATGGATCGTGCCATCCCTAGCAAAACCAAGACTCACTCCTATAAGAGAAGGAAATCAGTCTGGTGGACACCTGCCATAAACAGGCTATACAATAAAAGAAGGAAACTAGTTCAGAAAAAAAGCAAATCCCAAGAAGGAAAGACATCCCTGATCAGTATCAGTAAGAAACTAAGGTCCCTCATAAAATCATCCAAGGCCAACTTCGAAAGAAAAATAGCCAAAAATTCAAAAGATAACCACAAAGCCTTCTTTAGCTATGTTAAGAATCTAAGTGGCAACTCACAGATTTGCACTGAACTAGTGCAAAATAGCGCAAAATATGCTGAACCTATTGATATTGCCAACATCCTGGCAAATAGATTCAGTGCAAACTTCACCCCCCTCTCACCCCCAAAAGGGCCCACAACAATACTGGAAAAGTGTAGTGTCCCAGAAATCACAGACGCACAGGTGAAAATAGCCCTTTCAAAAGCCAAAAACACAGTGTCAGTGGGGCCAGAGGTTGTCCCAGGCTGCGTCTTGCACGAACTACAGAACTAACCCACCCCACCTAAACACACTGTTCAACCTTAGCCTCTCCACATAGAATGGCACACCGCAACAGTTATTCCACTCCACAAAGGAAGGGCCACAGCTGATCCTGGTAACTATCATCCCATAAGCCTGACTAGTCTGGTCTGCAAGGCTATGGAGTGCATCATCATGGAACTCATTAATAAAGACATTGGGAACCTCCAAACACTTGACCCAAACCAGTTCGGCTTTGTTAAGGGCAGATCATGCCTACTAAACTTGGTTGACTTCTTCGAGACAGTCAGCAAGGCCATAGACATGGGAAAGGTTGTTCACACAGCCTACTTTGACCTCGCCAAGGCTTTCGACACCATTCCCCACTCGGGAATTACAGAAAAACTTACCAGCCTGAACATGAACCCCTACGTCACGAGATGGATTGCCAACTGGCTTACAGACAGTACTCACACAGTAAACATAGCGGGCTCCAGGTTGACTCTAAACCAGTCACAAGTGGTGTCCCGCAAGGCTTGGTCCTGGGATCCCTACTGTTCAGCATATAGTTCTCAGATGTACAGGCAAACACAGGAGGACTATGGCTAACCAAATTTGCCGATGACTGCAAACTGGGAGCCATAACTGACTTTCCGGCTGACACAGACATCCTCCAAAAGTGCCTTACTGAGACAGACACCTGGTGTCAAAGTCATGGCCTCAAGCTAAATGCCAAAAAATGCATAGTCATCCCATTTGGGAAAAACAAAACAACCAAGAATTATCACATAGGTGGCAGTCCCCTTAATACAGAAGAGGTAATAAGAGATCTGGGGACCCAGGTAGATAGTAATCTCTCCTTTGACAATCATATTGCCAAAGTAGTTAGAAATCCCTTCTATGTGGCCCATCTAATTACTAAAGGGTTTGCATCTAGAAGTAAAGAGGTTATAATTCCCCTCTACTCGTCACTCATCAGACCCATCATAGAGTACAATGCCCCATTTGGGATGTACCTCACAAGACACTTCCAACAGCTGGAGAAACCAGAAAAGTACCTCACCAAGAAGATTACTGGCCTTAAACATATGTCCTTTTTTCCTAGGTCATTTTATAATAAGCTTTTGTGCCGAAATATATGTAAAAGCCATCTTCTTGAAGTTATTCCAACAGAGTTTGGTGCGATCCAGCCAGTTTTTAGTGATATATAATTTAATCAGGGAGCATAAAATGACTAGTATGTGTAGGTCTAATTTAGATAGTTTAACACTGGGTATATGAAGGATCGCTAACTCCCAAGAGAGAGTAGATTTGTGGTATCCCATTTTCTCGAGGCAAACTTTCAATGAAGTCCAAAGTTTGTGGGAATATTTGCAGGACCAGAGAATGTGTATAAGGTCAGCATTTGGAAAGGGACAACACGTACAGGAGGGAGTATTTCTGGGGTCAAACTTATTAAGCACATATGGTGTATAATATGAGTTATTATTAACCATTAATTGTGTGTAAATGAGTTTTTTAAAAGGGGATAATTCTAAAGTAGTTTTTATAGCAGATAGTTTTTGTTCCTCTGTGAAAGGGGTTCCATGGTTGTCCCAGTAGCTGGAGAAGAGGCAAACCAAGTTATGCATTATAGAGTTCCATAGATTGTAGGATTTGGAGAGCATTTTCTCTGAGCTCGAAATCGCTTGTATAATCTCCAAGAGTTTGGTAAAGTCCTGACTACTGACCAAAATATAAACAAATTTTGATGATATTAATTCTCTTAGCTGACGTAGAATAACCGTATATTTATTATTGACTTTGAGAATTAAACATAGGGCAGGGAGTGTTATGTCTTTATATTTGAGAATGTCCCATATTACAACATCCTTACTGAGAGGAAAGTCCGAGAGATTAATCATTGAATTATTGATCTTAATATTGGGATTTAGATGAAGAGGTTGAAGTAAAGAGAAGACTTTGTCAAGGTTGATGGATTTTAACAAAGTCTGGAATAGCTTGATTTTATGTTTTAAAGTGCTGGAAAGTTTGGAACTGTTGAGAGCTTCTGGAGAAAGAAAGGGGAGAGCTTTGGGATTAATTTTATTTGTCTGAATATGGTGATACCATATTTTCATCCAAGAAGGGGAAAAATTATAGTCTCTCTGAGTTAGTTTGGAAATGGACAATATTCTATTGGCACAAATAATCGTATAGTAAAGTTGAAAATTAGGTAAACCCAGACCACCCTTATTTTTTGGGTAAATTAGTTTAAAGTACGATATTCTCACTGATTTAGGAAACCAGATGAATTTGGCTAATTCTTTATTAATCTTAGAAAAGATAGTTTTGGATATCATAAGGTTTGAAGCACTAAATTGGTATAGGAGTCTGGGTAAGATGTTCATCTTCACTATCGCGGCTTTGGATAGAAGAGATAGGTTCATTAATTCCCATCTACAAAGGTCTTGTAGAATTTTCGACCACGTTCTGATTAGGTTATTTTGGAGCATAGAAGTTTGGTTGTGATCGAAGTGTATACCGACATAGGTAATATTGAAGGTAGTCTGAAAGGGAGAGTCCAGAAAGTAATGAGATTTATGACCTACAGGATTAATAGGAAAGATATGTGATTTCTTATGATTAATTTGGTATCCTGAAGCTTTCGAGAAATCATTAATAGTATTAATGATTTTACCTAGGTCAGTATTGGGATATTGAAAATACAAATTAAGGTCATCTGCAAAGGTAGAAAACATTATATTAGTATTCAGGACTTTAGGAATTGAGTGAAAAGAATTTTGAGCTATATAAAGAAAGACGGGTTCAATGAAGATGTTGAAAAGAAAGGAGGATAGTGGGCAACCTTGTCTTGTACCATTCGTAATCCTAATTGGTTTAGATAAGTTTTTGTTTATGTAGAGATAAGTGTATGAGTTTTTATATAGAATTTTAATCATATCAGAAAAAGCGTTGGGAATATTAAAGTGCGATAGAATTAAACACAGAAAGTCCCAATTGACTCTGTCAAAGGCTTTAGAAGCATCAAGGGTTAATGCATATATTGGGTTTTTATCTTTCTTTGTAAATTGAATTAAAGAGTCAAGGGTTAGGGTATTATCCCAAGTGTGTCTATGAGACATAAAACCAGCTTGATCAGGAGATATTAAAGAGGGCATAATTTTCTTAAGTCTACTTGCCAGGATAGATGAAAGGATTTTTAAATCCACATTTATTAAGGCAATAGGTCTATAGTTGTGGGGATCAGCTTTATCTTACTTATTTTTCAAAATCAGTATGGTTTTCGAGGTGTTCCAATGTAGATCCGAGATTCCATGTTTTATAAAGAAGTTGAATACCTTTAGAAGAGAGGGAGAGATTATTGGATTGAAGGCTCTGAAGAAATCCAGGGTAAACCCATCCGGGCCAGGAGATTTTCCTAGTTTAAGATTGGCAATAGCATCTTGGATTTCTTGAAGAGTCAGCGGAGCAGAAAGCATGGATCTTTGAGATTCATTCAGGGAGGGAAAATTTATAGAGTCCAAGAAGTTTTTCATATGTAAGTTAGGAGATGAGTCAACCTTCCTGCAATATATATCTGAGTACAAGGAAAAAAATAACTGAATTATTTCCGAATCAGATTTATAAATTTTGTTCTGGTATTGTAAGATAGAGATACTAGGAGTGCATTGATTGTTTTTTATGATTCTTGCAAGAGTTTTGGAAGGAATTTGCGCCCACTCTGAATATGTAGAAACAAGTTTTTGATCAAGCAAGGAAAGATATTGTTGCTGAAGTTCCAATAGCTCTTTTTGAGTACTACTAATTACTTTATCTAGGCTAAGGTCTGGGCTTAATCTTGGTTTCCTTTCTAAGTCCGAGAGTTTCGAGATCAAGTTAGTCTCCTTAGTTTTGTAAAGTTTTTTGTAATAGGAGGCCTTGCTAATCAGCATACCTCTCAATTTGGTTTTACAAGCCGCCCATTGGATATCTAGAGGAATTTGAGAAACATCAAGATTGGAGTCAAAGTCTGCTAAAATTTCTTTAGTTTCTTGGATTATGTCTTTGTTACAGAGCAAGTTATTATTTAGTGTCCAGTTACTGTATGGGAGAGATCGGAAAGGCTTTGAAGAATGAGAGATCTTAAGGGAAATTCTTGCATGATCAGAGAAAAACCTAGGTTCTGTAGTGAAGTTTATCTTGAGAAAAGAAAGGGACTCAGAGATTAGGAAAAAGTCTAATTGCGACCAGGTGTTATAGCATTTAGAATAATATGTGTATATTTTGTCTTTAGTTAACAGGTCGCTAAATGAAATATGGTCAATAAGATAGAAGTCAGAGATTAGTTCCTCTAGGGCAAGAGAAGCTTGAAAGTTATAGGAGGGAGATTTACTGGTACGATCAATATTAGGATCTATGACAGCATTCCAATCACCGCCTAAAATAAATTGGTGATCGCGGAATGTGCATAAAATGTTATATATCTCTAAGATGAAGAGTTCTTGCTGTGCACACGGGCCATAGATGTTAAGAAAAAGGATTGGTTTACTAGAGCAAGGGAGTTGAGAGATAAAATAGCACCATCTGCCATTCTTATCGGAGTTAACTTCTGTGATTACACCCTGAAATTCTTTTTTAATTACTATAGCCACACCCTTAGAATTGGAGCTATCACCTGCAGCAATTATAGATCTTATCCATTTTTGTTTAGAATCTTTCGTCCAGTCATCCTTATGTAAATGCGTTTCTTGTAAGAAACAAATGTTAGCCTGTGATTTGAACAATAAGTGTAACAAAAGGGATTTCTTAGATTTATTTTGTAAGCCTCTTATATTCCATGAATCTATGGACCAAGCCATGTTAGGTGACTAGTATAAATGGATAAATTGAGGAGTGTCTAATCCTTTTTCCGGAACAAGGTATCAGGACCATGTGAGAGGAGAGGGTATAGTGTAAGATTAGTAATATAAAAGTAATGTAGATCCACATCAATCTTTCAATTACTGAACATAAGCTAATGACAGTAAGGGTAGCACAGTACTTCTTCAAATGTATCCCGGTGCCTAACCACCCCAACCCCTTCAGTGAAGAAGCACAACAATAGAAACAAGAAAAGTATAGGTCATTAATAAACAATAAAAGCACACAATAAGAAATTGTCACACACATTGACCTATAAAAGAACAATAAAATAGGTAATAATGCTGTACATATATACATAACAACCAACATCCAAAGATAGATCATGCTAGTACATTATCACCATGCACTAAGAGCCACCAGTAAAAGCAATAAAGTAAAAAAGAAAAGAAAATAAGAAACGAATATGTATATGTATGTTCATCATAAGGGTATGTAGAAGCCTTATCAGTAATTAAGGTTTATATTATGGGCAACCAAGAGAACTGAGAAACCTAATACCAGAGTTGTTTTATAGCCCATCAAAGGAATGTGATACAAAACTCATTACTACAGTAAATGAACAAGTAGCTGACTTCTCAGATTTGATAATTAGAGCAAAATGTCTGAGTATTTGCCCTGCTTCATCTTTTGCATTAGCCAATGGTGTATTCACCCTTAACATAATAGATAGGGCTGCATGACACAATGACTTATCATAGTCGGACATTTCCCGATATTTAGTATTTGCTAGACAAAAAGAGCAGAATAATACCGCTGCAACCACACAGCGTTATACAGTCATAGTTCGTGGAGTTATTGAAGATTCAATAAGTTGTGATTAAAGTTTAGCATAGTTGCACCTTCGGCAGAGAGAAAGTATCTTTATAACCAGGTTAAAATGCTTTTTCCTACCTGGTAAGTCACTGATGCTTCAATGATAGAGAGTACATTTACAAAGCAGCTTGAACTAACCTCAGAGGTTTTCCAAATGCAGGCAAAGCTAAACCTGACAGTAAACTAGGAGCTGCCAAGCCAGGAGGAGCATGGTAAGGTATTTACACCAGAGGGACTACATTCTTCATGGGAACAACTGGAAGTCGCAGATGAAAAGGGACCCTCTGGACAACCAGAACCAGCTACTAAACAGTTCCCACCTGGCAGCTAAGCAGCTCATACAAAAAACAAAAAGAAAACACAAGTTACGACATTAAACAGCAACCGGATCCAAAAGACACAAATGGCCTCTAATGAGTAATCAGGGACATCAGCTTATTCTCCAGTGAGTTGAAGACCATTAAAAAAGTCTTAGCTGGAATGGTTTTAATACCAGAGTAAGTTACATCGCAGGGACACTGTTGAAAGCTTTGAAAAAAGCCTCTTTTGCCTCTTTCGGGGAACTAGCAGTGAATTTTGTATCCTTGTGAGAGAATATTAGGGTGTTTGGATATCGCATCTGAAACTTGATGTTCTTCTTGATTAGTTCAGCACAAAACGGAGCTAGGTTTTGTCTGTTCATTTTAATCGAGACAGGTAGGTCTTGTGAAAAAGTGAGCTTATACTTATTCCAAATAAAGGATTTTTGTTTTTTAGCAACCTGTAATATTTTTTGGGTATCTTAAAAGTTTAATAATCTAGTGTAAACTTGGTGTGGAGCAGAGTGGTCTTGTCTTTTATGCAATGCATGGTGCGCTCTCTCCACAATAATATCAGAAGAACAACCTTCTGAGCGCAAAAGTAATTCAAAGATCTGCTTGGTTGTGGTTAGCAGAACATTGTTTTCATAAGACTCAGGGATCCCTCTGATAAGTATATTGTTGCGGCGACTTCTTGCCTCAAGATCCGTTAATTTAGCTTGAAGATCGGTTAAAGATGCATTCTTAGCACGCAGTTCTTCAGATAAAGTCTGTATTAAGGATTCATTAGCCTGAGTCCTATGTTCTAGTGTGTCCACTCTGTCTACAATTTGATTTATGGTATTGCCAACTTTTTCAAGCTGATCAGAGAAACCTTGTATGGCCAACTGAATAGGTTGAAGAGCTATTTTAAGTTCATCTAAATGGAAGTTGGGTTCAGTTTTGCCTTTGGCGCTTATTTTACTAGGTCCTGATGCTTGTTTATTGGTTTTCTGTCTTTTTGAGACTGCTTCCTTCTCTGGAGAAAAGATTGCTGAGAGTTTAGCCTTAGTAGTTTGCATTTCCATCGCTACTGCTTCATTTGCCATATCCGACAGACAGAGAAATACTAAATATGTATGAAATAATCCAAGGCCCTTTTGGATACATGTGGCTTAGATACTGACTTGACAGTAGGTATTATAAGATGATCCTTGATCAAATTGAGGTAATTAAACCACAGAACCAGTAGAGTAGAGTAGAGCAGAGGATGTTTATCCCTTTCCTTTAGATCGTAGAAATTAGTATTTAAAAGATGTATTTTCAAGAATCTTGTCACTGAGGTAAGGAGCTCTGTGCATAGGGTGTACCCTAGCCGACCACCATCTTGGAATTCCAGGATATGCACATTGTATTATCTGTGATTAGGAATACATATAGGAATACTTCACCTACCACTCTTTACTGGGCTGTACTCTTAACCAATGGATGGGAAATCTTAAATTCACCCCACATCAATGCCCAAACTAGCATAAATTCCGCCACACATAACATCTAGAAACATCCTACCTAAAATACCCCCTCCTAATAAACACCCATGATTCATATGAACATAACTGGGTTGGACTGCATGGCTTAGCTTATAAAGGCCCTACTGGTCATTAGCTTACTATATACCTATGAACCTATGTGACACTATCCTTATATTCACGCTTCACTTTCACTTATATTTAAATATTATATTCAGATGTTGTGGACCTACCCAGGTTAGAAACTGGACTGAATGACCAAACATCCATGTGGACTGCTAGAATGGCAGGATAATTCCTTATTTATATCATGGGGTAAAGGGCTGTTGTCCTAAGATTTTATAATTTGTAATTTTATTTTATAGAATTCATGGAAATACACACTTTCAATACTGACGCCAAAAATATCCTATTTCCTGCAGAGGAATAAACAATGAAACAATTATTGTTTCCTTTTAGAAGAAAACATAAAGGTTACTTATCAGAAACATACACATTTAATGTTTCATTGGTACCAGCTGACGCAAACAACTTCACTACCCTACTAATTCAATTTATTGAACTTGTATTTCATTCAGTTGTCTGTTAATTGTCTTGTAAAGGCTCTTACTAATATGTCAATGTGCCACTGAAGCACATACATTTGATATATATGTTTGATATATATATATATATATATATATATATATATATATATATATATATACATATACAGAGAGAGAGAGCGAGAGATAAATATATATATATATATATATATAGACACAGACACACATAAAGATATATATATATATATATATATATATATATACAGTATATATATATATATATATATATATATATATATATATACACACACACACACACACACACACACACACACACACACACACACACACACACACATATAAGCTTTACTATCATGTACTCAATACATGGATGGTCAAGTCCACCTGCAAAAGTCCCGCATTGAGAACGTTGTAATTTCAAAAACCCAAATAACCAACTCTCCAACCTTACCCCCTTTCTGAACTCATAGTAATGCTTGTTCCTGGGTCCAGAGCACTAGAAAATTTTGGCATTCTGTGTTTTGTGAGGTATACTGGAATTCAGTATTCGGACATTCGTGGAATGGTTTCAAGCTTTGGAGGACTTGGCCGCCAGTAGCACACATATATATGGTTGCAGATTGAGAGTGAACACTCATATGAGCAAATGCTTTTTTATGCTGGAAAAAAAGTAAATGCTCATATGAGCAAACATTCTGTTCAATGGAGTTTGTGCCAGCAGCCATTTGCATGGGCTTGCTTTGTGGTGGGGTAAGGGAATTTGGCCTTGCCTTTCTGTTGTGTTATCTTAGAGTTAATATGCATTTTTAGCAGGGGGTGTGTGGGGTACAGGGGAGCTTGCCCATAGCAAAATAAATAAATAAATAATTTTAGTTTTTCTTATTTTTGATCACCCTAAATTCATTCTAAAGTAATCAGACTTTGAATATTCACTTTAAGAATTCAAGAGGCACTCATATAGACAGATATAGATACAAATATAGATATAGATATAGATATAGATATAGATATAGATATAGATATAGATAAATGTATGTCTTTGGCCTGGATTATAACTGCAAAAGATTTGAGGTCCACTTGATTTACCAGGTTAACAAAGAAGCAATTAAATAAATAGTCTTCTGTCACATTACATGCCTAGGAGCTGAGTAGCTCCATCTTTATGACAGACCTAGTACTGTCTCCAAAACCAACTCTGACATACAAGTAAAGCTGTACTGCAGGTGTCAGGACTGCATATGTAGACATTACAGGTTAGTACGGGCCATCCCCTGAACTTCTTTATTTACATATCATTTTACTATAATTTGAAACTAAAGACTGCATTCCCTGGTGCACTACTAACCCCACTTCCGTTTCTCTTTTCTTAGACATAGTGAATGCAGCTGTCATGACATTGCTGACCATTATATCTGAATTCATCAGGCTGCCTTACAGAAGGTGCTGTGGCACAAGACAGTTTTATAGCCATGAAGCTCTACCTGTATGTCAGAGTTAGTTTTGCAGGTAGGCTTCCTGCTGACAGTACTACGTCTATTATCTGCTGGCATCAGCAAGGCCACTGCATCCTCAGGCAGTGTCAGCACTATGCTCAGACAAGGTAATGTGGTCCATTAACATTGAATGTTACTGAATCACATTCTCTTGCGTGAGTGCAACAACCCCCCCCCCCCCTTCAGTTCAATACCTCAGAGATGCAAAGTATTTAATTGGATAGATAGATAACATACCCTGAGCTGCAGTTTTCCCAGTGTGGGGGTTGACTTTACTGTTGAAGTGATGGTGGGGTGCAGGAGGCCATACACTCTCTCTACTCCTATGTTTTGGTATTTGGTCCTCTATATGCTAATATAAGAAACTAGTGCACAAATATGAAAAACAAAATTATGAAAAACATTGGGATAAAGTCTTTAATTCATGCTACCTTTACTTAAAAGACAAAGTGGAGGATGAGATTTATTTTCAAGTATGTGAGGATATATGAACATAATTCTGACAATTTAAGCAAAATGTGAAAATTACTATAAGAATACAAAAGGTTCCATTTAATGAACAGAATGGAATATTAGGATCTATATTGACCAGTAAACAATTTACACAGACTGTTGATTACTCTAGGTTTGTACTATAGTCCGATAAAGCAAAAATAATAATAATAATAATATGTTTGCTATAATTACTTCACTGCCATTTATAACATTTAAAAGTGATATTTGGGCCATCCTTATTAATGGAAAAAACATTATTGAGCTTTTTTGCTGTGCAACTCTCAGCAGAACACTGTTAGAAGAGAAATAACTTATAGATAGGTTGCAGAAATGGTATATGTGTGACTGACCTTAGGGCATTCGTGTATACTGCATTCAATGATTGATTTTTTGAATATAAGTTTAAAACTGAAAAGGAAACAGCTGGACAATACAACATCAAAATGGAAAATAATATTGAAAGTTGTAATGGAAAACCTCAAGAGAAGGCCTTATCAAGGCCAGTCCAAACAGGAGGCAGGTAGAAAATAAATCAGTGTATAAGAAGTAATAAAGCATATAATACACTGAGAAGGCAAGAAATACAAAGAAATAAAATAAAATCTACTTATAAATACACTGGAATCTGTTAATACATGATGAAGTTATAGCAAAAATCATGGAAATATTGGATAATAAATTAATTTCTGAGTTTGCTCGGTAACTAAGGTAGCTGGGATCAGAAGGCAGAGTGTCTTTAAAAGGAAACAAAACCTAAATGTAGTCAAAAACTGAATACTAGACCAATATGCTACGAGATTGAAACACAAGAACATATATTTATAAACTATTACCATGCAGTATTTTGAGGCTAAACTTGCTTGAAAATTAAGATGATATTTTTAAACAATAACTGCATTACAATGAGTGAGAAAACTGATGTGTAATAGCCCAAACATTAGAATAAATAAATCATAAATGTATAATATTTCATTAAACAAACAAATGTATTTGCATAATGTAATCATTTTCATAGAATGACTGAATTTCAGCATGATAAAGTTATAGAAATATAAAGTACAGAAGATAATAAAATTAGAAACAAAGGGAAGACAGCATTTCAAAATATCTTATGGAAACTGAATTCAATAAATGACAAAAAATTATGACTGATTTGTTTTTAAAACTCTACATGATACACATGGACAATTATGCCAGTATGTGTGAGTTCAGTAAACTGTTGATGATTGGTGTTAAATCATCCCTAATAAAATAATTCCTTTCTGTTATTGATATGTGCTATGTAATGTTTAACATATGCATGAGCTGCCAGCTGAATATATAAGTACTGCCTGAAAAAATGAGATCCAGGAGTGCATGCTTAGAATACTGAAAAGACCCCCCACCGCCACCCTACAGTGTGCACTGGAGTGTTAGCATTACAGTTTGGAAGTACAAGGTACCTGATATGGATGCAAAACCCAGAGATTTTCATCTTCCAGCATTCAAGGTGATCATTCATTCTGCTGAGTCTGTGACTCTTACATGAGTGTAAGAGATACACAAGTCCTAGCTGCATGAGTCAACAACTGCTTTGTCAGTTACAGACAGTGGGCTGTTGCTGATGCTACAAAAGCAAAGATAACCTTGACAGTGTTAATAAAGAAATATAGTCAATGCATAGTCCCTTCTACAATTAAGCATTACATAATGCCCTGCAAGTTATAGCAGAAAAGGGGACACTGATTCATTTGAATGAAGTCAAGGATCAGCCATAGAATAGGGTTGCCACCTTTTCAAATGCCCAAAGTGGGACATTTTTGGTGCAAACGTCAGATTTTGCAGGTCGAAACACCCACGGCCAGTACAAAGGACAGAGCTTCACTTTTTTGCCTAAATAAAAGCTTATTCTTGTAGCATTTAGTTGCTTATTCTGTTTCTTATAACATTATACAACTATTACATAAAATATAGGAAATAATTTTGTCCTAAAATCTCAGGACATTTGCCATTTTTACAATTTTTTTGCAAGACACAACTCCACAAAGAGGGACTGTCCCTCGCAAAGTGGGACATGTGGTAACCCTACCGTAGAATGACCCTCCAACACATGCAAGGTATGGAACAGGTACATAAGCTACCAGGCTACATAATCCCCCCTCACTCCAGAGAGAGATATGCTATCACTTTATATGAGCTACAGTGCAAGTCAAGAAGGAGGTATTCATCCCCGAGCAAAGCAAATACTTCCATTTTGATTCGGTAATAGCACGAAAGGATGTGCTTCCCAGCACTTCTGAGTGAAACCTTTCAATGCTTTGGGACAGGATGCAGGCCATTAACAGAAGGCTCGTGAAAAATTCTAAGACAGATATCAGAAAAAAGGGCATTACTTGAGTGAGACTGTGACAGCCCCAGCACTTACACATACACACATATACACACACACACACACACACACACACACACACACACACACACACACACGCACACACGCACACACGCACACGCACACGCACACACACACACACACACACACACACACACACACACACACACACACACACACACACACACACACACACACACACACACACAATTTATAAAATAGGCTCATTAGGTCCTGTTACATTGTGTGTGTGTGTGTGTGTGTGTGTGTGTGTGTGTGTGTGTGTGTGTGTGTGTGTGTGTGTGTGTGTTGTGTTTCTTCACTTGTTTGCTGAATACTTAATTTTAGTTTTACCCTTATCAGAGCCTCAGTTCCAGTACATTTTGTCCTCTGCAGATATAGGCATTTTAGATATGACCATTTTTCTTAGTGGATAGTGCCTCTGAACCATTGCAGTATCAACAGATAAACTAGACAATCCATTTATAACAGGATTCAGTGTTGTGGGTGATGTTGAAAGCTCTAGAGTAGGGCACCAATACCAGATGAGACTGATGGTAGAGGGGCATCACAGAGGTCAGCGCATATGATGCGTATCTCAGTATAAAGTTTCTGGCCCACACAGTGCCCCTGTGAGTTATCTGCTGCATTCACAATGTGAGTTAAAAAGAAGTCATGTACTTACCATAACGTTCCATGTGAGTTGCTCATCTCACCTTCATTCTTTACTGATGGGTTCGGAGCTGATCCCTCTGCTCCAAGTCGGCCAGTTGCAAAGCTCGAGGTCTTCAAATAGCTCGAGGCCAAGTCCGTATCTCATGATGCATCTAGAGTTACCTCAGATCTTGTTTGCTGCGTATAATAATACCATATGTCATTCTTTCACTCCCAAGAGAAAGGAAGGATTGAGCAACCAGGATGGATCCAGCATCTCGGTCATGTAACAGCCCAGGAGGGGGTAGGAGGGAGAGACGTAAGAATGAAGGTGAGATGAACAACTCACGTGGAATGCTATGGTAATTACATAACTTCTTTATGTGAAGTTGTTCTATCTCGCCGTTCATTCTTTACTGATGGGTAGCATCCCAAGCACCATCAACCTTGGGTGGCTCACGGGAGTATATTTCTCAGGACCGTGGATCCAAAGGAGGCCCTGTCCCTGGAGGTCTTGTCAACTTTGTAATGAGTGATAAAGGTATGAGGTTTTGACCAAGTGGCTGCTGTGGAAATGTTATCAATAGGAAGTCTGGCAAAAAAGGCAGAGGATGTAGAAACAGCTCTGGTTGAGTGAGCCTTAATTTTATGCTGTAAAGGCATGTTAGCAGCTGAATAAGCAAAGGTGATACAGTCAAATAACCATTTAGAAAGAGTTGTTTTAACCACTGGCCTACCCTTCCTAGAGTCTGAAAATGAAACAAAAAGCTGGTCTGATTTACTGAAATCTTTTGTTCTATCCAAATAAAATTGGAGCTGTCTGTGAACATCAAGTTTGTGCAGCATGTACTCTAAATTGTTTGAATGGTTAGGGAAGAAAACTGGCAAATCAATAATTTGGTTGAGATTAGTTTCAGTGAAAACATTGGGCAAGAAGGAGGGATTTGTTCTAAGTGAGACTTGTCAGCATGGAATATCAAAGAAGGAGGCTTGATGGATAAAGCCTGAAGCTCTGACACTCTGCGGGCAGAAGTAATAGCTACTAAAAAGATGGTTTTCCATGACAAAAATTTGAGGTCATATAAGTAAGCTGGTTCAAATGGCAAGAGAATTATGCGGGAAAACATAAAATTTAGATTCCATGGAGATAAGGGAGATTTCACAGGTGGTCTAATATGAAAGGTCCCTTTAAGAAAGGCTTTGAATAATTTGTGTGACATAATATTCAATCCTTCGAAACCAAGATGAAAATTAGAAATGGCAGCCAGTTGAACATGAACTGTTGCTGCTGTGGCTCCTTTGTTGAAAATCATAGTCAACAACTGTAAAATGGAGGCCATGGGGGTTTGGTAAGGATCAATATTATTTTTAGAGGCCCATATAGAACTTTTTTTCCATTTGCTAAGATATAGTTTCCTCATACAAGATTTATGAGAGAATAAGAGAATTTGTTTCATCTCATTGGAATGGTTATGGAACCTGGCTATGATGGGAATTGGAGCAGCCAAGCTGTCCACTTCAGGGACTGCAGAGAGGGATGAAGTTCCCCCGACGAGTGCGTCAGAAGGTCCGGAACTGGGTCCAGAATCCAAGGGTCCTCCAAAAGATGAAGTCGAAGGAAGGGGAACCAAGTCTGATGAGGCCAATGAGGGGCTATTAGAATGATGGCTTGCCCCAGGCAGTAGCAGCCTTAGGTCAACTGGTGCCCTAGGCAAAAGGGCTCCACGGTGCCTCCCACCACACCAACCGGTGCCCCCATCCTGGTCTACCTACACCAAATAAATACTGGAAAAGCCCCCCTACTAGAGCGGCACCCTAGGCAGTCGCCTAGTTGGCCTACGCCTAAGGCTGGCTATGGTCCCAGGGTTTTTGCTTTCTGTAGAACCTTGGGTATCAATATAGAGGAGACCCGGAGACCAATCATGTACGAGTGCATCCCTTGAGCTTCTCCCGGAGGGGGAATCAGGGCAAAGTAGCTTCTGCATTTCGTGTTCATGTGACTAGCAAAGAGGTATCAGCAAGGCTGGCCCCACCTGTGGAAAATCCTGTCCGCTATTTCTTTCTTGAGGGAACACTTGTGGGGCAACAAAATTGCTCTGCTTAGCTTGTCTGCTTATCATGTTGGATTTCCCTGGGATGTGTATAGCCAACAGAAAGCGCTGGGTGGATATAGCCCACTGCCATACTCTGAGAACTTCGTGGCAAAGGGGGTAAGATCTGATTTCTCCTTATTTGTTCAAATACCAGACCACTGACATGTTGTCTGTCTGAATTGTAATCATACCCAGAGAAAGAGAGTCCTTAAAGTACTGCAATGCCAAAAGTACTGCTCTCATTTCTAGGACATTGATATGAAGATGTGTGTCTTGACTGGTCCATGTGTCTTGGGCTGTCTTTCCCTGAAAATGCCCACCCCCATCCTATCAGGGAAGCGTCCGTGGTCACCGTGGCCATTGGAGGGGGTAGCATGAATGGGCGTCCTATCATGACATGAATTGAGGTCAACCACCACTGAAGATCCTTTTTGCAGGAATTTGTGATCATTATCATATGAGGCATGGGAAGCTCTTGGTAAGACCATTGAGTGAACAACAGCCATTGAAGTATCCACATGTGCATTCGACCTAGTGGTATGGCTAGAATTGCTGCTGCCATCAGGCCAAACAATTTCAGAACTTCTGATGCTGGAGCTTTGTCTTTGGATATCAGAATGCTGACATGCTGATGAAGAAGAAAGACTCTTTCTATTGGAAGCCTTAATGTGGCGGTGGTGGTGTCCAGTTCTGCTCTGATAAAAATGATATGCTGCGATGGTGACAAGGCAGATTTTTCTGAGTTGACTGTAATGCCCAGTTGATTGCAGAGTGACAGAGTGGAATCCCTGGCCTGAATGAGTTGATGCCTGGTGGTGGCGGTAAGGAGCCAATCGTCTAGGTATGGAAACACCTGGAATCCTAAACACCTCAGGTGAGCCGTTACCACTGCCATGCATTTGGTGAACACTCTGGGGGCTGTAGTGAGGCCAGAGGGCAGGGCTCAAAACTGATAATGATTGGTTCTCAGCCAGAAGTGCAGATGATCCCTGGATGGCCTGGCCATTTTTATGTGCCGGTACGCATCTTTGAGATCTATCGAGCACATCCAATTGTCTTTCCCTAAGAAAGGAAGTATAGACTGAAGCGTGACCATCCGGAACTTCTCTTTCTTTACATATTTGTTCCATCTGCTGAGGTCCAATATAGGTCTCCAGTCCCCCGTCTTTTTTGGAACTAAATGGAATCTTGAGTAAGTTCCGGATCCTGTCTGGTCTGCTGGGGCTGGTTGGATGACTGTTTTTCTTAGCAATGTTTGGACCTCTATTGTTGCTTTTTCCCTGTAACTGGGTGGAACATCCGGGATTTTTTTTTATGGGTGGAGTGGGTGTGGTGAACGGGATGAAGTATCCTCTGGAAATTATACTTTGTACCAAGCTGTCTTTTGTTATTTTGTGCCAGGCATCTGGGTACAAAGATAAGCAACCCCCAACTGCCTCCAGAGCAGGACAGTTGGGCCTCCTTTCAGTAGCACTGGTAGGGCTTCCCAGAGAAGTGATTTCTGTTGCCCTGGTGTTGTGGACCCCCTCTGCCATGAGGGTGGAATCTTCCATTATTGCCCCCTCCTTTGCCACTGGAGGGGGGGCTCACCATGTGTGTTCTGAAAGGCTCTTTGGGTTTTTCGGAACCACATTTTTCCTCCCCTTTGACCCGTGAGGTAGGGTCTGGTAGAGGTGTTAAGACGGACCCCGACAGCAGACAGAGTCTTTCCGTCCTGCTCATACCTGGTTAAGGTTTCCTTCATTTTAGGCCCGAAAAGGGTCGAACCATCAAAGGGGGTGTTCACGAAGGATGACTTGAAGGGCTCCACAAAGGAACACAAGTGCATCCAGGAGTGTCTCCTAATAGCAACTCCTTTTCCTGCTGCCCTACTCGTTCCATCAGCTGCATATGAAATGATGCACATGGATGAGTTTACTATAGAGTTGAGGGTAGCAAACTGGGCGGCAACTTTGTTGGTAGCTCCTGCAGCTACTGTACCCTGAAGATTATCTCCTAGATCTTTAAGGAGATCTCTTTGTAACCTGGTAAAATGGGTTAAATAGTTGAGTGAACGAAAAGCAAAAGTCGCTGAACTAAATATGCACTTCCCATATCTATCCATGATCCTGGAGTCTCTGTTAGGAGGAAGGATAGATGAGGAAGTCTCAGACATTTCCTTTTTAGTGGCTGCCACCACCACCATGGCATCAACTGGCACACCTTTTGTCAAGAAAGCTTTGTCAAGGGGGGCAGAAATGAACTTAATAGGTCAACTAGGGACAGGCTCCATAGTATCCGGAGACTTCCATGCCCTTCGTGAGACCAGCTGCATCAGCTCATTGAAGAGCAGAGACACCCAGGAGGTGGAGGGCTGAGACCTGAAAGCCTTCAGAAGAACTGACTTATCCTCAGTAGGGCTTTTGGACTTCCAGTCACCCCTCTGCCTAAGGTTTTTAAGTATCTCAGTGAATGAGATATCTTTGGAGGGGGACTGTGGAGACCCTTCTGACTCATCCAAGTCAGTATCAGATGTTAAAGACTCCTGGAGGGAGTCTAGATGTTTCCTCTTACACAATCTCTTCCTGGGAACCTCATCAGTGGGAGCTTCTGGTGAGGTCTTGGAAGAGCAAGGGCCACCCAATGGGGCTTCCTGAGGCTCTGGGTCTCTACACTTGGTCAGGATGTGTGAAGCAGAAGCAGACACAGGGGCTTTGGGGGAGGAGGAAGCTAGACCTGAGGTCGAGGATGTCTTTGGAGACATGACTCTCCTCATGGCATCAAAAGCACCCCTGCTCTGATGCGAGGGAACCAATGGATCCAAGAAAATAAAGGTAGGTAAGCACACCAAAAAGCTGTAACAGCTTTATACAACTATTTAAACTATTTAAGCTATCTAATTAAGTAAATAAGCAGAAAACATTTTTACTGGCCTGAGCTAATGCAGAACCTCTGATCTATTGCAGTGGCAAACTAGATCTGAGGTACCTCTAGGTGCTTCATGGGAGAGGGACTTGGCCTCGAGCTATTTGAAGACATCGAGCTTTGCAACTAGCCGACTCGGAGCTGAGGGATTGGCTCCGAACCCATCAGTAAAGAATGAACGGCAAGATAGAACAACTTCACATAATTACTTTCCTGGTGATTATCTACCATGTCTTCCCCTTTTATCTTTGCATTTCCATTCTAAGTACTTCCTCTCCTACATCAAAATGCTGTCCTCCATTTCCTGACATTCAGTTAACCTGTTTGTTCTGTAATGGTCTTCAAACATTATGTCCTAAAGGGTCTAAACCACAGCTCCAAATCATTTCTATTTTTAAACAACACCATTAGGGTGTGGTTTGTTACACATGCATTGAGCTAGAGTAGAAGAACAGGAAACTGGCCACTTCGTGTTGAAAAAAGAATGTCCTCCAGGTCTTTGACTTTTGTTGACTTCTTGAAGGCCTGGACAAACCTCTCAACTAACAGTCAGACAATAAGAAACATTTTTTTATATATCTGTACCTGTTTATTTTCATAAAAATGTCAATCTGATCAGAGCTAACCACGGGCTATTATTTGACACGATCTCTTCAGGAAAATGTTCATTGCTGATCTGGCTGATTTCTGTGGAATAAGTACTGAATATTCAGAATGAGTATTAACTGCTGTCAGGAATATAGTGCTAATAAACACGCTGACAAATTCTATCCACACTCATATCCATAGCCATGATTGCCCATTCTAGGGGCGCAGTGATGCTGGAGATGGTCAGTTAAGATTCTTTGATATCCTTGATAACACTTTGTTACATCCTCAATTTGTTTATCAATACCTGACCAACAAACATAATTTATAAGCAAGACTTTTCATGATAACTGACTCTAATTGTCTTGCAGATGAAATAAGTACTTTAGCATGCAGTTCTGCAGAAGTGATTACTCATGACCTATACTCCTTTGGCCTGGCTCATGTTACAAAAATATATGACCTCCCATTCACTTACTAGGTTAGAAAATAAACAACCAATCAGCTGGTCATTCATTGTTGCAAATTCTGGAATACAGTGGTTTACCATGGGATGGCCATCACTGTATGATAACGTCATAAATTTTTGGCAAATAGGGGTTATCACTCATCTTCGTTTCGATTTATGCATTTGTCATTAGGGTTAGCTCTATTAGTGTTGCATCAGATGCCTCTAAGAAATCCTATAAATCAGATCTCATGTAGTCTGCTGTCAGATGTTGTGATGTTGTGATAGGATATCAGTATTTCTGTGTTGCACTGACCTCTTAAATTCTATATCATAATTATAACCCCTCAAAGATTGGCTCATGCTACAGCCAAGCTGCAGACACTACTGGAACTTCTCTCTTTGGATTTATTTATTCATTTATTATTTATTTAATATTTGTTGATCGGGAAAGTCCAACTGGGACAGAGCCTATTTTCAGCAGAGGCCTGGGGAGAAACACACCAGATACAAGTCTTTGGAATGTAGAAGGAAATTGAAGCACCCAGAAAACCACATGAATGCAGGGAGGACATGCAGACTGCACAGAGAGTGCCCCAGCCAAGAATCAAACTGGAGAACCTCTTGCTGTGAGGTGACGATGCTAACCACTTCACCACTGGACCGCAGAAAAAAAAAGGCAGTTGATTCATAAACAAGAACCATTCTTTGTACAGATAGTGGCTGAATTTCCCTAAATACAAACAAGGCCAAGAGCCTTCTGGTCAGTTTGAACATAATTGTATTTTGCTTGAAAAATGATATAGAGGCAAGAGACATTGGGCGTTCTTTGCCAGCCTACAGCATTTGTGACAACCGAGTTTGATGGTAGTTTGAGTAATAAGGAGAGGTTGCACTGTATGAGAACTTTATCACAAGTCATGAGTCCTTTAGTTTACTTAAGGGCTTCCTCACAGCTGTCATCCAGTCCTATCTGACTCCTGCCTGTAATACAACATTTATTGGCCAAACCAGTATACCGAGATTTTGCAGAAATTTGTAACAGTAGTTTACAAAACCAAATATGATCCTGTGACATGTTTTGAGGCTGTTGGGCTGTAATATCCTTTCGGTCTGAATTTGCTATGGTTATTTACATTTCATTAAGTCAAGATACAAACAATCATAAATATTTGATGGTGAAATTACTCAAACTCATAAATTATCATTACAACAATCAACATACACTATAAAACAATTGTTTTTACAGGAAACAAGCCGGCTGACCCTCCAATTGGATAGTTCTGCCACTACATCACAGTCTCCATATATATATATATATATATATATATATATATATATATATATATATATATATATATATTATGTTTGGGGAAATGGAAAACAGATAAAAGAAGCATAAAACTCACTTTTTCCCTGATTCTAAACATACTGCAACCCAAAAGCCAAGCACGTCTGTGATACACCGAGTGCCGATGTACAAAGAATGTTGACATCATAAGCATGCAATTTTCATTCTACAGTTTTATATTCCAGTAAAAAATACATAATCAACTGTAGTGTTCATCTTCAACCTTTTCATGTAACTCATGTATACCATCTCCATTGATGTGTCCATAAGTGACTTTATCTCTAAAAAGCACTTTGCACTCAAGCTCTACTCTTTCAGATAAGTAAAACCTTCTGCATATTTGAAGATAGTTTTCATCAGTTTTCCTATCATTATAATATCATCAGAGTAAAATTTTCACAGGTACCTCTTGTAAAAGAATCCAAAATGGCAATAATACAGGAATAAACTAATAACAAAGTAAACTGCACCAAAGGAAATAACCTCCAGGAGGTAGGAAGCCACACCATCATGTACAGAACGTTAAAAATAATAATATTAATAATAATAATAATAATAATAATAATATTAGCAATAAAACAAAACTCATGATCTTCCAAGCCACAAGATCCTACCCCCCCCCCAGCACCTTCTACTTTACAGCTAGGAATAATACTAAAATTAATGCCAATTCACAAACAAAACTCCTAGGTGTAATAATAGATAACAACTTAAGATTTGACCTACATATAGCACAAACAATTAAGAAAGTTCACAAACAAAATGGGTACTCTTTACAGAAATAAAAAGTATCTAACTAACTCCTTTGGGTTGCCATTGTTAGAACCCATCTTCTATTAACACTTCTGTATACTCCCCCAAGTCTCACCAAACTTAAAAAGACAGATTTAATAAAACTTGAAACATGCTACAATAAAATAGCTAAATTTGCAACTGACTGCCCACATCATACCCACCACTGTCACTCCATAAAAAAACTCGCCTGGTTAGAACTCCCACAACTTCTATCCTATAACCAATTAACCTTAGCACCCAAACTAGTATATCAACCTGAAAAAAACCCTTCCCTTCTAAATATTCTCCAGCCCCATACCACAAATCAAAGTCTTCACTCAACAAATAAATCTCTACTACACATGTTCAAATCCACTAATACGACAGGGGACTCACTATTTTCTCATTATGTAGCAACAAGCTGGAATTCACCATCTCACAGCATCAGAACCAACACAAATACCAGCCAATTCAAAAAGATTCTTAAAATTATCCTAATGACCCCTGGCTTTGTTCCTGTGCTACTCCAGGCTAGCTAGTTTTAATAGCTTCTGGTCACTTTTTCTTCTTCGCTGACCACCTCATAGTCTGTGCTCGCTGTCATGTGCAGATAATCTCTAACCTCATCTTTTTCTATCCAGTTTCCCCCCTACAAACCCTTCTTCTGCTTACTTTGGGAAACTACAATGTCTACACTACAATAAGGAATTATATCAGATGATTGTATAATACAAATGTCAGCTATAATAGCACAGAATGTCATTTCTGGTGTACTGTAAGTCTTGTGTATTTTTTTGTATAATTTCTTGTATAAGTTTTGTATAATTTTTGTATACATTTTGTATAATCTCTGTATGTGGAGCTTTTCTCCCTGGGCCTTCGCTGAAAATGGGTCTTATCCTAGCCAGAATTTCCTGGTAAACAAATGTAAAATGAATACATAAATAAAATAAAAATATTTAATACAAAGCAAATACACAAGGTTAAGTGCTTTTATCCTGTTCCCATGCTGTAGGTTTTCATCAGAACAACTCTAAAACACACAAATCACCTTATATAACCCCTTCAGTTAATTAATAATTAATGTCTTAAAGGGTCAGCTCTAAAACACTTCAAAAAAGTAGTGTAACCATACAAACTTCAGCTATCAAGCCTTGTAAAGTCAAAAGTAATCAAGGAAAAAATTACTATAAAACAAAGTTAAACCTCAATTCATATCATGATAAAACAATATAAACAGTAAAATAACATTATTATAAAAAATCATGGTATGTATAAACCAATTAAGTTAATCTAAATCAGATAAATATACAAACGTAGAATTTTACTGTGCATGTTTAACAAGATGTTAATAGACTCAATAAAAACATAATGGAAGATTAAAGGGGGAAATCAATAAAACCTACATGGAGTGATTTTCCATCTAGGCATAGTGGCACAGAGCTTATACAGAAGTAAGCTGCCGTGCAATCTAGTAAACAGAGCAGAGGGGAGCAGAGGGGCGTGCACGAGTGTGCGGACACAGAAGTGTCTGTGACATGCAAGTCATCTCATAAGCAGGAGAACTGCATGCAAATGAGGTTGCTTTGTGATTCAGGAAGCAAATAGGTATTCATGCAGATCTTGCATTGGTGTTAGAAGTACAAGAAAGTAAAAACTGAACAGGGGCTGTAAAAGCCCATTTAGAAGGTCAGAAATGTCATAGTAGGCATAGATATGTGCACAATTATGTCCTGTGTGTCAAAAAATAATGCAAACCTATATAATATGTTTTTTAGTACCCATATTACGTTTGCGTGGCACGCACCAATACTCAAACATGCAGTTATACAAAAAATAAATATTAAAAATTGCAAACATTAAAAATAAGACATATGTGAGAATAATGCATTATGGTGCCCTGCATGGAGTATATACAATGGTAGATTTCAGTGGTTGCTAAGGATGCAGACCCTGGAATATTTGAGTATCCAGGTTGTGTGCACGGATCTGTATGCAAATGAGCTGGGGATAATATCTGTGCAGCCCAAAACCATATTGGTGTACATAGAAAAGCTATCTGACATCAAAAGGAGGTGTGTCACTATATCTTTAAGTGGACTGGAGCTCAGCGGCATCTGTTTGAGTGGTGCGCTCAGCTAAGCATGGGGGTGTGTCCAGTGGTGCTAAGCTTTGTTTAGCAGCAGGGCACATGTTTTAGCTGGTTTAAGTTATGCTGAGCATGCCCATGCATGGGGGTGTATCCAGACTGCTGAGCAGTGTTTATACCAGTGCTGCGGGTTTGCGCGCTGCAGTGCTTAGCAAGGAAGAGAGTTAAAAAATAAAGAAATTGCCTGGGAAAGCCAATCATGTATAAAATACTGGTAACCCATGTTCCACTTACACTGGGCCATTCAAACTCCTCAATGATGTACCTGGCAGGTGGAATGCATCATAGTTAGTCAACCACACAGGCTGCATCTGCAGCAGAGCACTATAAAGCATGCATACACTCTACAATCTGATTTTTCCTCCATACTCTGCACCATTTGAGTACAGACTTGGGCATTTTAACTGACAGAATGCTAGGGGCTGCTGCAGCTCTGCTACATCTGTATGTGCTATATGCTGAGGTCAGTGCTGCTGGTGCTGCTGAAAATAGATCTAGACTGAGAAAAAGAAGAGTATTCAAGCCCTGGGTAACCTTACAGGAGCTACATGAGATGGAGACTGTAGAGTGCTGCAGGGTGGACAGGGACATACTACAAGAACTCACCGAGCTCTGCTGCCCTCAACTCAGACCCAGAGCCAGCACAGGGGAATCCATCCCAGTGGAAACAAATGTATGTGTAGCCCTTAGAATACTAGCTACAGGTACTTTTCAAAGACCAACTAGGGACATGATGGGGGTCTCACAGGCTTCTGCATCCAGGGTACTCACCATTTACTGGCTGCCATGCAAACACATGCCAGTGAGCACATTTATTTACCTCGCACCCCTGAAGAGAGGGCCAGCAGTATGCATCTCTTCTACCATGTAGCACACTTCCCTGAGATACTGGGTGCCATAGACTACACTCATGTACACATCAACACACCACCCAATGAGGAGGGTAGAGTCTATGTCAACTGCAAGGGGTATCACTCCATCAACTGCCAGGTCATGTGCAAAGCCCAGAGCATTATCATGAGTGTGTGTGCAAGCATCCTGGCAGTTATCATGACTCCCATATCTGACACGCATCACAGCTGTACAAAATGCAGAAACTCTGCGAGTGCGGCAGCTGCAGGGTCTCAATTTAAATAAAAGGCATTCCAAAAATCATGAAGAGACCAGCATACAGTAGCACCAATTAATACTTTAATAAAAGTATTTTTAATGACAAACCAGGTTTCAGCTGAATCAGTACAAAGCCTTCATCAGTGTAAAAGAGTGACAAGTAAAGAAATACTTATATATGCAAGGAAATAAACATGTGATCAATTAGAGATGCTCATTAAGACCTGGTTTAAAGAGACCACCTAACTTGACAATCCATTTTTCTCCATAGTATTCAACAAGTCATGCCAACCCAATTTGTTATTCCTGGGTCTATTAATTTTATCAATAATAGTTAAACTGAAATATGCATTTCTGTGTAACAAAGTGTGTTTATAAAGGGCATTGGTTTCTTTATGGTGTTTTATCTCGTTGAGATGTGATGATATCCTGAATTTCAAAGGTCTGGAAGTTTGACCTATGTAAAAAGCTGGGCAACTGCAGTTGGCCAAATAAATCACCCAATTGGAGGTGCAGTTGGCAAAAAATCTAATGTCAATGACTTGAGGGGTGTTCTGACTGCTGAAACTTCTGGTTTTTAACAATCTTGAACAATGAAGGCAATGGACACAAGGAAAGCATCCGATTAAGGGCTCCCCTGATAAAGTTGTTTGATTTACTTTGGTATAGGTAAACTGCCCATGTTTGAAATGATTAAAAAATGCAGAAAGATTTTTACCTTTACGAAACGAAAAGAGGCATCTATCCCCAGCAGTTCATTTAGTCTGGAATCACATGTAAAAATATTCCAGTTTTGTCAGACAATATTCATTAATGCTTTGGTGTTGCGCCCATAGGTGGTGATTAGTCTGGGTGGTCCACCTGTTTTCTGATTCTTTTCTTTGTAGAGAAGGAGGTTGTCCTGCTCCATGTTGTCCACTACATGTTTTGTATGTAAGACCTGACCCATTTTATAACCTCTGTCCCTGAATCTAAGAACCAAATCATCTCTGAAATGTTTGTAAGTACTGTTATCGGAACAAATACGTTTCATTCTCATAAAGTGAGATTTAGGAATGTTCTTACAAATATGGGGTGGATGGAAGCTGGTGGCATGGAGAAGCAAATTGTTTTCGGGAAATTTCCGATATACTTCAGTTGTCAATGTATGGTGGTCTCTTCATGATTTTTGGAACGCATCACAGCTGTACCAGATCTTTACCGGGGGGACATCCTGTACAGCCATCTACTAGGGGATGCTGGCTAATCACTGGAACCGTGGATGATGACACCCATCAGAAATGCATACACACCTACAAAAGAATGTCATAATGAGGCACACGCACAAATTAGGAACATCATAGAGCATGTGTTTGGGCTGCTCAAGTCACCATTCGGCTGCCTCAATATATCTGGCGGATCCCTGCAGTATTCTCCAGCCACATGTGCACAGATGTTCACAGCATGTGCCATGCTACACAATATGATCCTGTAGAAACAGCTATGGCAGGATTATCACAGGTAAGGGATGCACAACCCCCCACCAGTGCCAAGGTCCCCACAGCCACACCCACAGTGGGACTTGGAGGAGGAACCCCCTGAGGCTGTCCCTGTAGACAGACATAGGCATGCCCAGTATGCCCTGGCCTTGACAAAGAGGCCACGCATAGCACATGCACTGACAACCTAGGGACTGATACCTCACTCCAACTCACACACATAGTAAAAAGGATGCCAACCACACCACACAACTTGTCCCTTACCATGTACTGGCTGTGTATTGCATGCATCAGACAGAGTCAGCCCTGAAGCACTGTTACCTGAACTGCATTCACAAGATAAGTCACTGTTCTCCTTTACAAACAATGTACGGTGTGCTAGGCTATAATAGCATAGGTATGGGCCTGCTGCATGCTTGCAAGGGAATAGAGCAGGCTACTGGGCTACCTGCAGAGATCTAACAGCTATGTAGGACAACAGGTAGTCTGTCCAATACTGGCTGCCCCATAATATGCATTAGGCCACAAGGTAGTAAACCCACTGCAGTATGTCGGGGAAATACCAAACAGCTGGTTCATAGGACAGATGCATGACTGTCAATGCTAGTGTCCCCTACCCCCAATACAGCTGTGTTCCCATACAACTGCAGTAACAGTATGTTTGCAAGGATATAGCAGCAAACCACACAATCCCAGGGTTGTTTCAAACAACCTGGCTACATGTTCTATTTCCACAATATGCAGGGGTCAAAGTGTATGTCTGTCTGTTGTTGATAGTGTGAGGAATTAAACCACACTTTCTGGTGGCTGGTGTGGCTCAGTGGGCTAAGTACATTAGCATGGTTGAGGGTGTTCATGGTTCAAAGCTGGCTGCACCGACAATTTTGCATATGAGGTACTCCTATGGTAGGAGTCACACAAGCTGTCAATATGTCACTATCTGTTACTGCAAGAAAGTTGCACAAAGCAAGAGAAAATGGAGGGACCATGAGCCACAGCTATAGACATTACACATGCTGTGAGTAACCTAGAAGGTGGCTAGTATAACAGCAGGTTGTAACAGGTCAGAGTAGAAGCGGGATGTAAAGGCCATCACATAACTGTGTCAGTAAGTACAACAATTCAGTGGGCACTATTTAGTAGCATATTAACAGAAAAACACAACTGTCTGAGAAGCGGAGCAGACATATGGGGTGGAACACTGGACATCCTGCAAAACATGTGCAGTCAGAGGTGTGACATCTGTTACCCTGTGTGTGGTGTTACATCATGTACCCCAATCACAGCATACCTACAACCACTTAAAGCAGGAAATATGGACAAAGCCATGAACAGGAGTGGGACAAAGGCCCACATATAAGGAGAAGGATTAACTAGTGGCCAGAAAAATGTAGAAAGTGCAGAGAATAGGAGGTCGTGCAGTAGCATGGGTTCCCTGGTGTGCATGGAGTCAGTAACTCAAACGTCTGTCATCAGTTCCCAAAATCAGTCTATAATGATTTGCCACTGATGTATCCGAAAATCACACTGCTATGTATAACGTACCAGACATATAATGCAAAACCCTGTACAGTCTATTACAATCTGTGCAGTCACTTGATATGAGTCATATATTACATTCAGCACACAGTCGGGAATCCCATGGACATAATATCAGGGAGGTGCTGGACTGCTGAATCAGGTGCAGCAGCCAATTGGCTGCAGCACACAAAATCCCGGATTGGAGTACAGGTAGGTCTGGCCTGGAGTCCCCTTGTAAGTACTGACAGTCACATTGGGCATGCTCCTGCACTTAGCTAACTTGAGCCCACATACGATGCCACATCTGCCTAAAGAACTGATATGTGAAAATATGTCTGTGCATACAGACAGCTATGTATATGTATCTGTCTCTCCCTATCCCCCCAGACATGATAATCCATATCTATCAGTATGTGGCACACATATATATATATATATATATATATATATATATATATATATATATATATATACACACACACAGATATATATATATATATATATATATATATATATATATATATATATATATATATATATATATATATATATATATATATATATATATATTGCTACATAAAGATGTAGAGTGATGTACACCCTCCACATATAGCTATATAACACAGTTACATAATGCACACACAGAGGTACATCTCAGTTGACATCTGTGTGATTTTATATATATATATATATATATATATATATATACATATACATAGATGTGTGTGTGTGTGTGTGTGTGTGTGTGTGTGTGTGTGTGTCTGTGTGTGTGTGTGTGTGTGTGTGTGTGTGTGTGTGTGTAGGGATGCACAAATGTCCACACCCACTCACACAATGCTAGGGTGAACTGCACCTACACACACAACTGTTGTCTGATGGTAAAATATCACAGCTGCATAATGACATAATCCACTCGACCACAGAACCCTGTGCCTCTGGAATCTTGCACTGTAGACAGACAATGGTGAGCAAGTGATGTAATATGCAATGGCTGCAACACAGGACTTAGACAGGCCATATTGTCAGTAGCCAATTCTCCACCTAGCAAACTGAAAACAGACAGAAATGGCGATACCTGTACCTGTATATACATAGCAGGGGTATTAACAGGTACCCCACTGCTATGACACTACATACAATAACAGCATAAAGCAGGTTCACTCTGCAGGCCATACAGGCTGTGTAACACAAGGATACTTTGCGTAGCCCACAAGTACTGTGGCTGCAGCCACATGTAGACCAAATATAACTGGTGGTGCATGCAACCAATTCTGTGAGCTGTTGTATATAATAGTAGGTAGGCAGGGGTTCTAATCTCACATCAATCACCTTGTGTATGTGTATGTGTATGTAGGTATTTCCCATACAGTAGTACAACCATGCCCATCAGGCCTATGTCTGTGCACTGGCCAGTCATTGTATGGTTTTGTGACTAGCATCCTCCACAACATTGGCCTCCCTGTCAACAGCTGCTGGTGTCATCCACCTTAACAGCACTAGCAGACACTCTCAAAACAGATAAGCTCCATGGCACATGTGATAAGCGCTTAGTGCTATAGTGCATACTACTAGGTATAAGTTATAATCTCAAAAAGGATAACTCAGTGAGTGTGTGTGTAAATATATCCCCTAGCAGCAGTGTGCCTGTCTTGCTTATCTTTGTGCAATGATTATACATTTTAAGGCCCTGTGAGTAGCTGCTGGCCTAAATATCCCACATCTACCTAGGCATAAATGCTATCTGCCACCACCTACATTTGTAGGTACAGAACACCCAGGTGACATGTATCAAGGGGTGCATGCCCTGTCATGGGGTATGCATGCAGGATTACGCTGCCCCCCCCCACTGTCCCTGACACACTGTTCTACACATACGCACCTAGGTAGCCATGAACATATACAGACATACCTTGCTGATGTCATATTTCTGCACTGCTGCCATGCCATCCTGAGCCACTGTTTTGATGTCAAGTCTCCACAGTGTAGCCACTCAGACCCCTGGAACAGAAACATACAAAGTTCTGAGAGACACCTGTCAGTCTGCAACACTACCATCAATCTAACATCATGCAACAATGGTACAAACAATTTAATGAGTACTCATGACACATGCCAGCATACAGCACCTGTCATGGCATGACACTACCACACTACAAAAGTCGTGTAATGTACTATAGTCACCCTGTGCATCATACACATATTTGCATGTCCCTGCATCAATGGTATGGATGGCAGGGATATAGCTCAATTATCATCACATGCACAGGGTGTAGTGTGGGGCTGCCAGATGCCTAGGCTGTGCCAAACAGTTGACATTGTATGTGTGAATCAGGAAGGGGTGCTGGTCAGCTGGGCTATGGAGAGGTGCCATGAATGTCTGTTGGTGACCACCTGCATGTGACAGTAATGTCTGAGTCTGTGGGCATACACAGTCAAGTCAGGTGCTAACCCTACATGTGAGTACATTGGACAGCTGTGGACCATACATGGCAGAATGGGCAGTTCACAGTCTCCAGCCATGAACATGGGAACTATCTCTGCCAGGAGTGGCACTGGTACCACCAAGCCCAGGGTCAGATGCAGTATTAGTCATTGACTGGTGTCTGCTGGGCCCATGTCCCTCATGAGACTAGCCAGGACCACATGCCCATGACCTGCCATGTCATGATGTGGACAGCACCCTAGCTTCTGTAGTGCTGGATGTACTGCCACTATGGGAGCGTGTGTCCATGGCCACATGGACTCTCAATGGATGCTGTTGCTGATCTATGGCCACGTGTCCGATGCCCTACTCCCACCACATGTTCTAGGACAGACAATGTGCAGTCAAAGACTGACAGTGTCTCATCCCACCATCTGTCCACTACATCAGAAAATGATGCATTGCATCACCAATGTGGTGGAGGGAGTCACAGATGTCAGACAGTGATACATCCATGATCCTGCAAATCCATCTGGTGTTGTGTTCAGAACATGCCTGTGCCTCCATGATGGACCAAAACATGCGTTGAGTGACCCATGATGTGACACCAGTGACAGGTGGTGGATCGGCAGCAGTCCTCCTTCAAGCACCCCTGTCAATCTGCCTGTCTGGGACCTCACCAGCTCTCTGGCTATGACTAGCGCCTACACTCACTGATGCCATTGATGCCACGCTCTCCTGTTTGATGCCACCACACTCTGACTGTCCAGTATCTGTGGCTGCAGGGGATTGGGTATGTGTAGGCATACTGACAGTGTGCAGGGAATATGGGAGAGGAAGTGGGATGTCAACCCATGGGACAGATTCAGTCCCCAAAAACCCCACCTGTGTCTCACTAAGGCAACCATCATCATCAGAGTCCAATGAGACACTGACATCAGGTTGTGAGGGGGACACACTCTAACCCCACAGTCCCCTGTGAGAAGGAAGACAAAATAAGTACATAACCAAGTAAGTACCTTACTACCTGCACTATTATGTATGGTGAGCCACACACACACATATAGGTGAGGAGCCACAACTGCATTCCACATTCCACATCTTATTTCTGATCCCATGCACAACACACAAGCAGACTACCACATACATAAATAAGACAGATCCTTTATAACATGCACTGCAGCTATGTCTGGTTAATGTTGCCAGTACTATACACCTGTGAGATAAGTGATATGTCAGTGTATGTGATAGACTTACACCTAAAACACAGTGCACCTGTCTTGAGCATACTGTTTCCCTCTTTATAGCAGACTGCATAGACCTTCACAACAATAAGTGCAAATATGTTACTGCTCCTGCAAATACACAACTGTGAGTACTGATTCAATGCACTTCAGTTAACCTCTCCGAAACTGAACATACAAGTATTGTACTCTGGCTAAGCATATCAGTTGTGTCCACAGCAAAATGGCAGTCCTTAACATTCTGAGAGTATATATGAGCCATACAAAAACAGTATCACACTCACTGGGTACAGATCGTTGGACTCCAGCCATACCTGATGTACCTATGGAAATGTGATGGAGAGGTATTGTCAGCAATACCAAATGTGGCATTGTTTATTTATCTATTTACTTTTGTTTACCGGGAAATTCCGACTGGATGCAGGTCCTTTTTCAGCGGATGCCCAGGGAGAAAAGCTCCACCTCATGTGCATGATAAATAGAGATACAAAGTTGCAGCAATAGTAAACAAAATTACAGGTTGTTGGCTTTAATACAATAACAAGATATTGATTATCAACAGTATATACAGTAAATGTTGCAAGTTAAGATAGTTTCTTGTCATTTATAATATTAGTAACAAAGTTGTCAGACAAGATTTTAAAGTATGTAAAGACAACTAGCTATTTCTGACTGTGGTTAGTAGTGGGGGTAGTATAGTTGGGTTAAGAATCTCGGTGGTGGTGGGGGGTAAGGGCAGGGTGTTAGTCTGGATTAGAACAAGGACAAAGCCAGTGCAAATTTAAGTGGAATCTGAGCGCAGTCTTGAAAAGGCTGCTGGAAGGTAGATTAGTTATAGATGGTGGAAGATTGTTCCAAAGTTTAGATATGGTACATGAAAATATGGCTTCTCCTGCTGAGTTTTTGGGTTTGATAACAGTGAGTTGATTTTTGTTGCTTGATCTTAGGGGCCTAGTGGAGTGATAGGGTTGGAGAAGGGTTTGAAGGGAAAGGATGTTATGGGGGTGGTCAATAAGTTTATGAGCGAGGGTGAGTTGATTAAAGTGAAGGAGTTGTGGGAGTTCTAGCCAGTTTAGTTATTTAAGGGAGATACAATGATGGCTGTGGTAGGAGGTTCCAGTGACAAATATAACAATTTTGTTGTAACAAGCATCCAGCTTGTGTAGGTCTGTCTGTCTAAGGTTGGTAAGTATAGGGCATGCATAGAGTAGGGTGGAGATTAGCTGGGAATTGGCTATTGAGATTCTAGCCGCCTTGGTTAGGAATTGGTGGCTTCAATATAATGTACCAAGTTTCTTGTGAACTTTTTTTATTGTGAGAGATATGTGGGCGTCAAATCTAAGTTTGCTGGCTATTTCCACACCGAGTAATTTTGTGTGTTCTGATGGAGAGATGATGGTATTGTCTTTGGCAAGAATGTCGAAGTGGGGGGTGTTTGCGTGGCTTTGGAAGGTTGGAACAGGAGAAGTTTTGTCTTACTTGGGTTGAGTAGGAGCTGAGCATTCAATAGCCAGCTTTCTACAGAAGAGAATTATTCCTGTGTGATTTGTTGTAGTTCTGGTAGAGTGGGGGCAGAGCATATGAGAGTAGAGTCATCTGCGTACTGTATAAGAGATGTTTGTGCGGTGGCAGTATGTAGGTTGTTAGTGAAAAGTGAGAATAGCAGAGGGCCAAGGATAGACCCTTGGGGAACTCTGCGAGTAACTGGGATGTGAGGTGATAGGTTATCATCCCAGATTATTGATTGCTGGCGTCTGTGTAGATAGCTGTGGAACCAGTTGCAGGCTGATTGTGAGAAGGAGAGGTTGGGGAGAGTAGAGAGTAATAGTTCATGAGATACCATGTCAAAGACCTTTGAGAGATCTAGAAATATGGCAGTAGAGAAGAGGCCATTGTTTTTGTGATGAAGTATAGTGCTGGTGATGGAGAGCAGAGCAGAAGTAGTGCTGTGATATGGCCTGAAACCATGTTGGGTTTTGGAGAGGAGATTATTAGCTAGGAGGTAGTTGTAGATCTGGGTGTTGATACATTTTTCTAGTATCTTGGAGAGAGAGGGGAGAGGATAACAATGGGCTGGTAATTGGATAGGTTGGTGGAGGGGGTGCCTTTGTGGAGGGGAATGATGTGGGATATTTTCCATATCAAGGAAACATAGCTTTCTGTTATGGAATGGTTGATTAGAATTGAAATTGGGCAGGCTAGTGTATAAGCTGCAATTTTCAAGTATTCAGAGGGGAGGTTGTCAGCTGCGAGTTTGGTGGGATTAAGTTTTGACAATAATCATTTTATGTTGGCGTTAGGTACTGAGGTGAAGAAGAAAAGAAGAGTGGGGGGTTAGGGTTAGGAGTTGGGGGGCTGTTGTAGGGAAGTGTTGTTTGTTTAGAGATGTTATAGTTTCAGTGAAGTGTTTGTTGAAGGATTCAGCAATACTGCTGGAGGAGGGGGGAATGGACGACTGGGGGTATCAACCTTCCCTAGGTGGAGGATAGTGTTAATAGTGGACCATAATTGTTTAGGGTTGTGGTTGGTAGAGTTTAGGGTGGATTTATAGTAGAGGGATTTGTCCAGTTTTATTTGCTTTTTGGCTTTATTGCACAGTTCAAGGAATGATTGCCTATCTGAGTTATTTTCTGTTAGTCGCCAGTACTCCCAGGCCTTATCTCTGGATTTCATTAGGGTTCTGGTGGACTTTTGTAACCATGGGGCACGTCTGGATCTGACTTTGGCATTTCTTACAGGAGCATGGGTGTTTACGATGGAGAGGAAGGTACTGTTGAAGACATGGACAGCCTCATCTAGGTTGAGGTATTTTAGTGGTGACCAGTTCATTTTTTGCAGGGAGGAGATGAAGGAGTTGGGGTTGAAGTTGGACTTGTTCCTTATTTGCCTGTGGATAATGGGCTTCAGACTGTTTGTGTTGTGCCGAATTAGGAAAGTGGGGGAGTGGTCACTAAGACTGTCAGGTAAGCAGCCTGCTAGGTAAGATGGAGGGGCTTTGTTGACTAGGATCCAGTCAAGTAATGTATGATTGGTAGGGTTTTTGTTGCTTCAGGTAGGGGGATTGGATGAGTTGAGTTAACCCATGGAGATTAAGGTGAATGGTTGGAAGATTGTTATTACAGGATAGCCAGTTGATGTTAAAGTCATCGAGAATGATGGTTTCCTGGGGTAGAGATAGAGTAGCCCACCTCAAGAGACTTTCTAGGGGTGTAATATTTTGCCCTGGTGGGAAATAGCATCCTATGATATTGATTGTTTTATTTGGGTTTAGTTTGAGATTGGCATAAAGGATTTCTTCATTGTTGTGGTGAGGGGCAGATGTGTTCAGGAGTTGAATATTGAGGTGGTGTTTAAATATCGATGCAACACCACCTCCTTTTTGGACAATCTGTCTGTGCAAAGGATGTTGTATTCAGGTGGAAGTACTACAGGATAATATGTCACTATAGCAACATGTACAGTAGGTACTGTGATACTGCCTACCTTGCGGACATTCTGAGTATGTGTGCACAAGTGTGCATTACAAACAACCCCCCCCCCAGTTCAGATTGATCTGACATCTGTGTACTGGTATGACTGCTACAGTATTACATTGATGAACACAGGAGGCTTACCTGGATGCTCCTCTGCTGTGGATGCTGTGGCACCCACCTCCATGATGTCTGGGGTGATGGATGCTTGGGAGCTGGTGGTTGATCCCAGATTCACCAGGAATTCCTCTGTGGCTGAGTGGTTGTTCTGCTGTAAGTCTTCCACCACTGGCAGCATGGACCTGGCCACAGCAACGGCCCTTTGCTGTGCAGCATTTACCATATATGTTGCCCGGTGTTGGATCTGCTCATAGCTTCTGTCCTGTAGCCCTACATGGTTGACTGCTGTGATGAGGTCAGCCCACAATGCTGCACATTGTTCAGGATTCTGGTGACTTCTGGACAGCATAATGTTGTGATGCAGTCTGAGGCCATCCAGTATAATATCATTTTAAGCAGCTGAAAATGGCAGGTGCCTCAGTCTATACATCCTTTCTGAAAGACAAGAAAAGGGGAACACATAACAGGACCACATACATTGCTATCCACTATGTACAGACCCTGCACATCGAAATTGTCCTGCACTATCCACTGCTACCTCCCACATCATACCCCACTGTCTATCAACACAGTATGTATGTGGCTATCAGCAACATAGTAACAATACTGGTTATGTCCCTGTCTGCTGTGACAGAGTGTGCTCTACGTCTCCACTCCTATCAATGCCATCTACTGTGGTGTGTCCCCTATGGGTAACGTTCCAGTACCATGTCATGCAGCCACTGTCAGACAAACAAGTGTGTGTTATTACATGTATATGGAGACAGTACAGCACAATCCATGTGCCACAATGACAGACAGCAATGCAAACATGCTGTAAGGTATCTTCCCTGTAGGTGTCCTACTTTTCCAGTACACAGATGTTTGTGAAATGTGTACGTGTGCTTGATATATGTGGTCCTTTTGCCAGAAACATGTGGATGCCTAGCAAATAGTTGGACAATAATTGCTGGTTGTTCTCAGAATGTGGAGAATATGGCTGTCACATGCCAGATCTCTCAGAAAACAATTATGTTAGAGTAATATCTGTTACTGTATTCATATCCTTACTTTGTATGACCAATATATACACTCTGTCACTGAGGTTGGTCCTGTGTCACCCCAGTAATAATGGCTATGACCTGAATTCCTGCTGTAGGGGGTTGCCAGGTATGCTAGCTATAGTTGTCCAGTAATGAGATATGAATGTTGACAAAACAGTGACCTAGCCAGAGTGTATCAGGGACAGTCAGGGACACCTGTACAACGTCTGAACTATTCCTGTGTGACATGCACAGACTGAGAGGAACTGAATGACAATACATCATGTGATATGACAGCTGTGTCCACCCTTACTTACTGTCACTATGTCTAACACATAATCCAGTAGCATTCAGATAGGAGCCAACCATTGTAGGAGGAAGTGAGATAGCCGGAGCTGTGATTTAAGTTACAGCTGGCACAGTTGAGTGGCATGCCTGTAGCTGTTGGACAGCAGAGTATCACCAACATGTCAGTTCCAGAAATGTACTACAGGCCTACTGTTCATAGGTTCATAGGTAGGTACTAATCTAACGGCCCAAGGGCCTACATAAGCCTAGCCAACAAGTTTCACTGGCTTACGCCACCCAAGAAAGTTATTTTCCTGTGCCACTGTCGAGCAGAGATGCAGAAGTGATCCCTGGGGTCTATTTCCTATTTCCCATCCACTCACCAAGATTTTTCCTGAAGAGTGCTAATGAAGAACTTTGCTTGACATAGATGGGTAGCCTGTTCCAGAGTATGGGAAGTCTCTGGGACAGGAATCTATCCCTCTAGCATGTCCTGTTTATTGTGGTGACAAGGTTTAGGTCCCTAGAGCTTGTAGCTTGTTGGGATTGGGATTTCTTTAGGTGTAGCATGTCCAACAGCTCTGGGCTTGACATATCTTTATATGTTAGGCAGAGATCACCTCAGAGTAGGCGATATACTACAGAGTAAAGCTGGAGTTTTTCGAAATGGTCAGTGTAGGGCATCTGTTTGAAGCCAGTAATCCTCTTTGTGAGGTACTTCTGTGGCCTCTCCAGCTGCTGCAGATGTCTTGTGAGGTACATTCCAAAAGGGGCGTTGTACTCTATAATGGGTCTAATGAGTGTCAAGTAGAGGGGAAAAATGACCTCTTTTTTCCTGGATGAGAACTTTTTTATGATGAGGTGTGCCACGTAGAAGGACTTCCTGACTACTGTGGCGATGTGACTATCAAAGGACAGACTACTGTCCACCTGGATCCCAAGGTCTCTTATCACACATTCAGTGTTAAGTAGACTGCTGTCTATGTAATAGTTCATGGGTACAGAGTTTTTACCAAAGGGGATGACAATACACTTTTTGGCATTGAGCTTGAGGCTATGGCTTTGACACCAGGCATCTGTCTCAGCAAGGCCCTTCTGTAGGATTTCCACATAATTTGGAGACTCGACTATGGCTCCTAGTTTGCAGTCATCTGCAAACTTCATTAGCCAGAGGCCTTCTGTGTTAGCCTGTACTTTAGAGAGGCAGATACCAAACAAGAGAGGTTCCAGGACTGAACCCTGTGGTACTCCACTTGTCACTGGTTTGAGGTCAGATTTGAAGTGTGCAAATTTTACAGTGTGGGTTCTGTCAGTGAGCCAGATGGCAACCCATTTTGTGACATAGGGATTTATACCTAGTTTAGTGAGTTTAGCTATAATTCCAGAAGGAGGGATGGTGTCGGAAGCCTTGGCAAGGTCAAGATAGGCTGTGTGAACCACCTTACCCTCATCTACTGCTTTGGTGACTGCCTCAAAAAAATCGATCAGGTTCAGGAGGCATGATCTGCCTTTCACAAACCTGAACTGGGTGGGATTCAGAGTTTGGAGGTTACCTATGTCTTTATTTATGAGTTCTATGATGATACGTCCCATGGCCTTGCAGACCAGGCTCGTCAGGCTAATAGGGTGATAGTTCCCGGGATCAGTGGTGGCCCCACCTTTGTGGAGTGGGATAACTGCTGCTGTACGCCATTCAGTGGGCACAAAGCCTAATGTGAGGCTATGATTGAACATGGTGCTTAGGTGGGAAGCTAGTTCGTTCTGAAGTTCATGTAAAATGCAGCCTGGGATGTTGCCCAGTCCCATGTATGCTGTGTTTTTGACTTAAGAGAGTGCAGCTTTTACCTGCGTAGTTGTGATTACAGGGACTCTGCATTCTTCCTGTATAGATATCGGCCCTTTAGGGGATGAGGGGGTAAAGTTAGCACTGAACCTATCTGCCAGGATTTTGGCAATATCAGTTGGTTCTGTAATCCCTATTCCCCATAACTGTATTCTCCCATTTGCATCACATTATATGTGGACATACCTGGTAGAGTGATGTAATCCTTTTGTGCACAAATCCTCAACAAAATGCTTCCAAAATCACAGTCTGTCTTGGTAAACCAAGGTACAGACCAGTATACATAGGCAGCTGCTTTCCTTTTGAAAGTAATGCTCAATAACAGGTGTTTGCCTGCGCACCAATCCATGGCTCAGAATTGCTAATTGCATCCAGAACAGCTGGATAGTACATTCATTAGCCAATGACATGACACAACAGTACAATATTTAAAGCCTTCATGTAGGCCTTGGCCCTTTTCTTAATCTGTGAGATGGACATTTGTGAGGTGTGGAGGCTACAGCATTGCAGAAGATAGCTACAAATATTGCCCACTGTTGAGATTTATGAGGTATGTCCACTGTTTTGCATGCTATGTTTGGCCATTGTCAAATGACTTTGTGATTATCTGGCAGTTCAGTGTTAAACATTGTTAGTTGAGGTCAATAAGGGAGAAGAGACATGTGAGTGTCAGACATCATACCCATCAGAATATGCATGCTGCTGCAGTAGCTGATGGTCTAACAGCTCTGAATGTTTGTCAGGGCAGACTATGGCACATGTCCCTGTCGCTTGTCCCTTGTCCCCCACCCTTTTATGTATGAGTGTTGTGTGGATCTCTTGTTCTAGGAGTTTGTGAGGTATAGTAGGTCTGTGGCAGGTAGCTTAACATACAGCTGCATATGTTGCAGACTGCAGCTGCTGCTTTTTGCCTAGGACTCATAGTGGGTAGTGTGAACACTTTGGAGGACAGCAAACTGTATGTGTCACTGAGGGAGAAGTGCCAGCTCTGCCGTTACAGCAGAGCCAGGGTAAGAGTACCCATGACAGTCCAGTCGAGGCATGTGCTTAAGGTACAGCTGTTATGTAACAGTGCCAATCAGAGAGTAGTAGGCGAGATATAGGTACGGATATGTGCAGTGTGTCCCTACCTACAGGCCCTTGACTTGATAACATGGGTAACAGTTAATTGAGTAGCAGCAACCTGTTTTGGTGAAAATTGCATGAGTCAGTCATTATTTGCCGTATTCACAAGAATATAACTGAAGTGCAATGCGCTGGATTCGAACCCAGGACTGTGGGTGGCAAAATGTACTGCATACAAGACATTTAAACAGACTGAGCTACTGAGTCAGTATTGTAGCAAGTGTGCACAAGATATATGGGCATGCATACAGTCTGTGACACAGGATTTGCATTAGCATGTGTTTTCTGATGGGTATGAGGTGTGACACTGAAATGTCAGTCATGATCTTCTAACCTCAATCTTTAATGACTTCTCAGTACTTTAGCAAACACATACATTTTTGTGAAAACTGTTCCAAGCCTAGGGGGCATAACTGTCGACATTCGGCAACAGTCTGTACAGTTGCCAGCTATACCTGCGATCCCAGGCCTCATGTACATCCATTATTATTAATGTGGCTGTGTACTGGTGCAGTGTCTGTATCACAGTCCCAAGTACACTGCCAATTTCTCTATTATATGTACTTGCAGTGTGTCAGTGGCAATCAGGATATGTTAGTAGAAACACTTGCTTTACTTCAGAGTTAAGTGGCCTAGTGAGCTAATGCACTGTGCTGTAGTTGACAGGGCCCCTGGTTTGAGACATGGCAAGGGTTATTATTTTGCAGATGTATCCAACACTGGCAGAAACAGATAAGATGATTAAGGCACTTTTAAGCAGTTTTGAGCTGGTTTCCATGGTGTGCCACTCCGCTTAAACCCATGCTAATTGTAAAAAAAGAAAAGAAAAAAAGGGTGATAGGAAAGTGGTAAAATCGGGGCAAGCAGGGGGAAAATATACTGAAAGGGAGGTAGGGATGTGCAGGATGGGTGTAGGAAAGGACCATAGCTCTCCATTTCTTGTACAGCAACAGCTGTGCAGGTTGTACAGAATTTGGAATTTGGAGCCTCACACCCCAGAGAGAGGGGTGAGGGCAACATAACTGTGTTGATTAATTCATGTAATAATTAATTGTGTCCAGTGGATGTGGGTGCGAAATGGAGAGCTATGTATGGGGCAATATTTTTTTGTGGTAGAGGTGACTATTTTTTTTAAGGAGAGAGTGGAATGTTGGGGAAGGGATATAGGCATGTGTGGGGAGGTAAGTTGGGTAGAAGAAGTTGCATTTGCAGACAGACAAGACAGATAAGACAGCATACTAGGGGTGGTGTGTGACACATGAGGGGGGTAAACACCTTGGATGGGGAGGGTGCTGTCGAATCAGGGATCCATGTTCCCCCAGACTGAGCTCTCAACCCATTGGCAATCAACACTGCTCTTTCACTGCCCCAAAGGTGGATGTGCTGGAGGCTGGGTACTGGGGCCACCTTGCCTCTCCAGGTTGGCCAGTCTGCCCTCAGTTCAGTGCAGGAGATTCTCATAACCATGATGCACTATCCTGCGCATCATCACCAGTAGCTGATCTTAGGTGACAACCCCCCTTCTGTCCCTGCTTCCAGAGGGGGGACAGGCCCCATCCCATGGCAGTTCTACCCATAGGTGGTACAGGGCCAGCAGAGGGGGCACCACCGGCTTGGGTCCCAGATGTTCTGGGACCCAGAGCCACAGCCGGCTGGGGTAGGGTAGGTGGATCACCAGGAAGCATCCTACCCAGCTGAGCAGTGGTGTTGAGGTATTTCAATGTGTATAAGTTAGTAATGAACATAACATTGAGTTAGTTGTAACAGCATGCCAGAACATTGCAAATAACCCAGTAACATAACATTGCATAGTATATAGAACACAACAATAAGTGAAATGACAGTCAGTATAGTTACAGCATGCCAGTAACATTTACAGCATAAGGCCAACAACATAGGTAATTCAACATGTTATGTTAGTATGCAACCATTGTATTACATAACAATAATAAAACTCAAGGCCCAACATAACATTTAGAGAACAACATTTGTTAATAGTAAACCATAACTGATGTATAACAATAATACATTATGATGAACATAAGGGGTGGGTGGAGAGACAAATACAGTTCTTTAATACCAGTATAGGCTATATAGTTTGCAACAATACTGTTATATACTCTACCAGTCTGCCCTTTCTTTATGTATAACAGTGCGCTATAGCTTCTGTAGCATGTACATACCTCTCAAGCTGTCTGCATGGGACAGTATGGGCCAAGCTGTAACATCTACAGGTACACAACTACTGAGGACTATTACATGACAGGGGGACATATATGACTACGAAGATGAACAGATTTCCCATACATGTCAAGCAGAGCACCTCTCTGACCCTCTTCAAGAGAAATCTTGATGAGTGGATGGATGGGAAACAGAAAATTCACCCCGGGGATAACACCAATGGCTCTACTCGACAGAGGCACTGGGAACTAAGGTCGGGTGGCACTGTGCCAGGGTAATCCTATGGCTAGGCTTGTAAAGGCCCCAGGGCCATTAGCCTAGTACACACCTATGAACCTATGAATCTATGACTAATATATGCCTAGAGCTCACCTGGTAACAAAATGTGACCTGGTAATAGAAGTAGAATGTTATACAAGATTGTAGTGACACTTGAACACAAATGCATGAGATTCATGCATGACAGAAATACTAGGTGAACTGTACATTAATACATAAATACAGGTGTAGACAATGAACCCCTAGTGGGTGGAAGTATTTGTGATGTGAACAAACCATATCAGAATGTTGGGCTGGCTATCTGATCCATATACAGTTGCAGATGGTATATTTGCAGTCTACAGCTATTACAGTTTCATACTTGCCTGCAGCAACGTACTTCAGAGCAGGAATCCATATAGCTGAAATGCAATGGTTAACACAAGACAATCCTGATATACACAGTCTACCTTGTGTATTCCTGGCATTGTTTCATATCTTATTGCAGAACAAATATCATAATGCATATATCTTGTTGTACAGCTCAAAATCTATGGTTTGGCAGAAAATTCTTTTTTAGTTAACCTTAAGTCACTTAATGGCATTCTTTCTGTTTTTAGTTTAGAGCAGATGTAATACTCAATTTCATGAACAACAGCCCAAAATACACACATATTGCACAACACAGCTTTATTAGGGGTGACTTCCTGCAGTTATTGGTATATTTTATTGCAGAACAGTTCATATAATGTAGGTGTTGCAATACAGCTGTAATTCCACAATTAATGCAGTAGAAATGTTATTTCCTTAACATTATCAGGTTTCATGCTTTCATCTTTATTGAAGTATACGGTGCATTACTAACTTATTTCAGTCCAAGTCTATAACCACATTCATTGCAGTACAATCAAAACTGTATGTACCTAATTGCAGTTAACAATTTACTGTTTCTTGCTTATATGACTATAGATTGCAAAATACGTCTGTACTCACCACACTCAAGGCACAACCTGGCCAGGCACCCTGCATGGGCCTCTAGGTTGTGAGCTCTCTCCTCTGCAGCCGTAGGGAGAGAAGCTCACCATTGTGTGTACCTGTCTATCACACATTCAGATTATGTATTGGTAAAACAATGCTAACAGTACTTACAAACTTGATTTCCTTCCCAAGCATCCTGGATTCAGGTGTCCAGAAGTCCCCTATTCCATTGCTTCAGATCATCATAATGATTATGGACCTGCTCATCTGTGCGGGGGATACCTGTTGCACTGGTGAGATCGCATGCCAACTAGTCCCAGGCTTCTGACTTGTACTCCAATCCCTGGTACTGGCCCTGCAGCAGCCGGACATCATGGTATTTCACAAGGAGTCCAACCATGACCTTGGACTTCAGAATGCCCCACCGCTGTGCCCAGAAGTGCACAGCCTGTCCAACACCCACCATAGTTCCTGCCAAGTTCAAACTCCAACTGTTTCTGCTGTACTCCCACCTGTTGCACTTAAATAATCCTGTTTTCTTGCCATTTACCACCATTGGGCAATTTTTAAGTATGCGGCACGTCACTTAGCACCGTGCAAAGCCGCTGAGCTCAGCGAAGCAGTGCTTAAACTGGAAAATGCTTAGCAATGCTTATCAGTGTGCAAACCCACTCAGGTGAGCTCAGTGGTGCCAAGCAGTGCTAAAACATCTCTTGTTTAAGCTGTGCTTGGCATAGCTTGGCACTGCTTAGAGGAGCTTAGCTGAGTGCAGTAGAGTAGTATTTAAAAATAATTAGCATAATTTTTATTTGCAATATAAAAGCTTAATAACCCTTCCCTGTATTCAAATCCTGCACCTACTATACATATGGTTTCCACTCTAACCATTTGGCTACATGAATGTGTAGAATAGTGCTACACTTTTAGATATACCTCTCAGCTATGTTTAAGCACTGCTGAGCACCACATCACACAGCGCAAACCTGCTGAGCTATGGTGAAACCTGACCTTTGCATTCATAATTAAATGTGTCTGGTTTCTATTTCTACATGTCTGGCACATGTTCATTGCTGCACGCCATGCGAACATCAAAAAAATTAAAACTTTATTGCATATGTATACATTGATATCCGGCACTTTGAAAGTGCAAGGGGTGTGTTACTCATCTCCAGACACAGTAACACACTCCTGCACTGATTCAATAACAGTGTTACATGGCTGTCCTTCAGTAACGCGGCTTCATTAATATGCATGGTGCACTACCGAGGGCGTACCGCATACACAGACACAGTACCTTCAGTTTGTTTTTGCAAAGCTGACAAGCTTTCTGAAAGGATGTAAAATAGGAAGAATAAAACAATTTCCAGAGACAAGAAACAATGCAAAGAAAATGCTGCATACCACTCACCAAAATATACCCACAATCTGGAATTTAATAACAGTACTAATAACAGGGTAGTTTGGAATCCTCCCGAGGCTAGTTTTATGCCTGAAAACATGGACAAAACAAATGAACCAGTTATATGGCATGAATCTGATGAGGCTGGGGCTTATGAAGCTGACCCTTTAGAATATACCCCATATACAAGTCAGAGAGCTTGGCTCATCAACATACAACTGGAGGGGTGGAAGTTCAGCACAAGTATCAAAATACAACCTGGACAAAAAGACATCATATTACTGAGACCAACAGAAGCAGGTGCTTCCGACGGGAATGGGACAGGAAAGATGAAATACTAAATTTAACAAACAATAATTTTTTGGTAAACAACAACTATGATATGGATAATGGTGATTTACAACATGGAAGGAATGGTATTTTACTGAAACGGAATGGATTTAGCACTTTTAACTCTAGCTGCTTAGATATTATACCCGAATACTTTTCTAATTTAAAAAAATGTTTTTCTTTTACACCCATTAAGCCTTTTGATGTTGATTATATTTTGAATTAAAATTATTTACTAGAAGGATTAATTTGGCTCGTACTTTTCAAGACCAAAGGTTCAGAGCTAGCAACTAGAGGAATGTTTTAAAGCACCTTTAATCTTCCTAAGGATCCTGCTATTCAAGACTTTGAAAAATGTACCAGTAAACTCTGTAAGTTAAGTGCAAATAAAAAAGTCAAAAGGCAAACATTTTACAATTTATCTAATGAGGAATTTAGCCTTTTGAAAAGTTTAAATGGTGACAAGTCTTTTAGAATCATGAAGCCTGATAAACATGGGGAATCATTATATTTGATTCTATAGACTACAGAAATGCTATGTTTAACATATTAGGAGACAAAATACCTATGTGAAAGTCTCAAAGAATGAAATTAATATTAGTTATGGGAAACCTGACCTGTTTTTGGAAGACTGATTATCGTAGAGTGTTATCAATGTATAAACATTCAATTTTTTGAGTAATTTACACCCAGTGATTCCTACAATTTTTGAGATACCAAAAATCCATAAAAATATTCACAACCCCTTCAGGGCTATTATTACCACTCAGGGTTCTAGGACCTATCCACTGGCTATATTTGTTGACAAATGACTTAACCCTGTCTCTTCTAGAGTTAAGCACATGTTAAAGGACTCCTGTGACTTTCTTTGTAGACTTAGCCATGACCTGTATACAGATAACATGATGTTTGTAGCTACTGACATAACTGACCTTTTTACTTGCATTCTCCAAAAGGAAAATTTTAATTTTTTTCCATGGAGCTGCTGTTGATTTGTTTTTTTTTTTTTTTTTTGAATAATGAAGTCAGACTTACCTTGGACTGCATGGATACTATTTTAGACAATAATTTCATCTATGTTGAGGGTGAAACATACAAATTAAAGGTGTTTCTATGGGGACAGCATATGCCCCCATTTTTGCTAACTAGGTATGCGTTCATGGGAAAACAATTTCTTTTCAAGTCTGTACATTATAAATACTGTTCTTTATATGTTAGGTAGTTGGATTACATCTTCATTTTATGGAATGCCTCATAGAAAAATCTGGAACTGTTTGTTTACTATTTATACCAAACTATGGAATGAATGAAATTCACATACAGTTTACCAATGACAGTGTTAACTATTTGGATGTAATTATTTACAAGAATGAAGGTAGCTTTTTATCCACTATTTATAGGAAGCCCACATTCAGTAATAGTTATTTGCACTTTCAAAGTTTTCACCTTTAAGTTGAAAAACGGATTAATAAGAGGACAATTTATTCATCTAGCTAGGATGGTTTCACGTGATAATATTTTTTTTCTCTTAGACAGTCAAAAATTATCTGACATGTTTTTTGATAAAGGTTGTCCCAGGAAACTGATATTAGTGGTTAATACAGAAATTCATGGGAGGTGAAAGACTTGTTTTCCACTTCCTCTTGGGGGTTGGTTGTCATTGTGTGAACAGCAACACCATAACAAAGTCTATTTTTACCAACAGTGAAAGGAAATTTGGGAGAGCCTTTGTCTTACAATATGACTTTGGCAGTAATATTGTTAAAGAAAGTATCACTAAAAAGTTGATTATTTCTAAAGCTAATGATTCATTTTCAGCTTTGGTAGGAGGCAACCCTTGTTTTGTTGACAAAACATCTAAAAACTTGAAAGACATTTTAGAAATGAACTCTAGACACAAAAATAACAATTTTACTTATGTTGGAAAAACAGAAAGTGCACTAAGAAAAAGAATTTATAAACACTGATATGATATTGTGAAGCAGAATCACAAGAACACATTGTATAAACAGTCATTGATATGCAGTGGTTTTGATAAATTTGTATTTCTTATTTTGGAAACA